>NC_040077.1:54638052-54940227 GCF_003369695.1 Bos indicus x Bos taurus
AAACAGTGACAGACTTTATTTTGGGGGGATCCAAAATCACTGCAGATAGTTACTGCAGCCATGAAATTAAAAGACGCTTGCTCCTTGGAAGAAAAATTATGAACAACCTAGACAGCATATTAAAATGCAGAGACATTACTTTGCCAACAAAGGTCTGTGTAGTCAAAGGTATGGTTTTTTCAGTAGTCATGTATGGATGTGAGAGTTGGACCAAAAAGAAAGCTGAGTACCAAATAATTGATGCTTTTGAACTGTGATGTTGGAGAAGACTCTTGAGAGTCCCTTGGACTGCAAGGAGATCCAACCAGTCCATCCTAAAGGAGACCAGTCCTGAATATTAATTAGAAGGGAGGATGTTGAAGCTGAAACTCCAATATTTTGGCCACCTGATGTAAAGAACTGACTCATTTGAAAAGACCCTGATACTGGGAAAGATTGAAGCCTGGAGGGGAAGGGGATGACAGAGGATGAGATGGTTGGATGGCATCACCAACTCAATGGACATGAATTTGAGTAAACTCTGGAAGTTGGTAATGGACAGGGAGGCCTGGCGTGCTGCATTCCATGGGGTCACAAAGAGACACACGCGACTGAGTGAACTGAACTGAGCTTTATAAAAATATATTTGTTTTAGCAAAATATCCAGGTACATGCAGAAGACTAAGTGATCCTGCATAAAATATATTTTCTTCTTCTTTTTGCTGTTGTTTCCATTAACTCAAACTAATTTTGAAACCTAGGTTGTTCACTTTTTCTTGTATTATACCCTTTTCCAGTGATGCTCTCTCACTTAAAAACAAAACAAAAATACTTTAAATTAAAAAAAATGTTATATATCAGAAAATATCAAGTAAGAAGACAAGAGAATCAATAAATATTTATATATTTTCTAGTTGATAGTCTTTTCAATTTCATGTAAACACACACACACAAATAGTAACCCAGAATTTCATTTAGTTTCATTTCAGGGGTTGTAGACTAGTAGCATGAAGTTTCATGCATCTGGAGTATCAATACGTTAAAAGTATAGATTACAATAGAAATTAATTTTCAAAATGCAACAGCAGGCCTTTAAACTATTAAGCAGAAAGCATATAGTCTCCTATGGTGGAGAGAAATATAATTAAAAAGCTATCAATAGTCTGGGATTGTCAAAACTACTTTGTCACCTGAAGCACATTCCTTGTAATTATCTTTGAGGCTTTAGGCTAGATCACCATTAACCTCAGAAGAAAAAGGGTTACTATGCTTTCTGATGTGAGAAATTATATCATCATGTAAATTAAACCCCATTCGACAGTCATATTAGATTTGGGAAATGATTGAGTATTAAACCTACTTGTGTATATTATCAAATGACACAAAGCACTAGGAGAAAAGAGGAAGAGTTTTTCCTCCTTTCGAAAGATTTCTAGATTCCCTAATGTGTAGAATATGATTTTTAGCATACATCAGAAAAATCAAATTGAAGCAATAGAAGGAAAACTCAAAGATATTTTTAGCCTTTCCCTAACGATTTCTTTTCAGCTCTCAGACAGTACAAAATGAGTCAACACTTAAATAAGCCAGAAATAATATAACGAGTCTGCAAAATTATAGCTACCTACAGCTCAGATCTTCAATCAAGTAATTGTTAAAGGCTCTCTAGAAGGAGGAAAAATATGTTCTATGTTGAACGTGCTTAATATTTTTAACCTTATTGTCCAAAGAAAGGAGTCATAATTAAGATAGCACAATGCATGATGCGGAGAGCAAGATGACTACATCTTCATGATGATTAGTGTTTATCCCTGAGGTGGTCTCTTTAGCAGTGGATAAAGGAATACTATACCACTTACTATCCCCTTATAAGACACTCTACCCAATGGTGCGTGGAGGACAAGAAAAGAAAAATATGTCAACTACTAAATCAAATGCCTACTCTATACCAGGAACTTTACATGTATAATGTATGCAGAGGTCTCTATGTTGGGTAAAAACTGAGATTCAGATAGACATTCCCTCCTCCCTCCCTCTCCCTATCACCTCTTCAGAGCATCGTGGAAAAAATAAATTCTTACAGTGACAGTCACATACTTGGTCCAAACCAGGTATCCAGCCACAAGTTCTGATTCTTCTTTAGAACAGGAGTTCATTGAAAGCAATTCAAATCTTTTAATAATCGGAGTTTGGAGATGGATATAATGAAAGCCAGATGCCAGGGAGAAACACAAGCCCCCTGAAATAATGTTTAAAAAGTTCACTGTGTCCAAACATGGCATCTGGCAGAATGGGCTAGACTCTGCTCCTTGACTCAGAGAACTCAGGGGAGTATCTGGTTTGAACCTGCATTTGAATCTACACTCATATAATCCTGTTTCCTGGAAAGAGGTCCAGACTATGAGCAAAGCTGACAGACTGTGTCACAAGGCCCCCCTCTTCAACAATTCTGGTTATCACTACTGAGAGCTCTCTGTCCAGGAATTGAGTTACATTTCCATAAAAGTTGTTGGGGGAACACATGAAGATAAACTGCAGAAAACAAAGAATCTTCATTCAATAGTGAAATAGGAACCCAAGTCCTATGCTACCACTTGGATAGCCTAATAAGAACTGTTAACAGTGGCATTAAGGCCCTAGTCATGTATAAAGTACTCTGTTTCCTTTTAGAACTTCTTATAGGGATTCAGGGGCTTCCCAGGTAGGGCAGTGGTAAAGAATCCACCTGCCAGTGCAGGAGCCACAAGGGACATGGGTTTGATCCCTGGGTTCAGAAGATCCCCTGGAGGAGGAAATAGCAACTCACTCCAGTTTCTTGCCTGGAAAATTGCATGGAAAGAGGAGTCTGGTGGGCTATAGTCCATGGGGTCGCAAAGACTCAGACATGACTGAGCAACTGAGCACACAAATAGGGAGTCAAGAATGGAAGAGAGCCAAAGTCCTACCAATTGATCCTTAAGGAAAATGGTCTAGTGAACTGTGGGTAAACTATACTAGTGCTTAGGCAACAATAGATTATATAAACCTTATTTTATTTAATTCGCCTCACAACCCACTGATGTAGGATCATAATCCTGGTAGATTTAATGAGGAAATCAAGCTTAGTGAGGTTAAATAACTTACATTTGCAGAGCCAGTAAATAATGGTGGGAATCATGCCCTTGTCCATTTGATAGTGAAGCTACTACATTATTCTGAGTCACAACAAAATTCTACCATCTGTTTATTGAAGAGTGGGGTGCCAACATTGGTTTTCAGGATGGATTGTGAAAAGAAAGAGTAGGAGTTAATTAAAGACAGTTTTATTTTGATCTGGCCCTACCTAGGACTCTTTCTTCCATGAAAGTAACCAAGCCAAATTTAAGCTGTCAGCTGTCAGAGGTACAGAAAATAAATTGTATCTTATTCTTCTGGTTGGTGTCAGGTTTTGATAGGTAAAGTACACTTTGGACAAGTTTGTATTCTGTAGCTGAATGACCCTGTTTCTACTTTTGCTTGGCAAACATTAATGGCTAGATAAGTATGACTTTCTGCCACCCAGATCAATATATCTACAAAAATGCTCATTAGCATAGAATCCTTGTTATTTTATCATCAATTGGACACATCTATAACTTTGACACTGAGTTACAACAAAAGGCACAATATCCTTGAAAGTTATATTCCTGGGATTTGATTTCTAGGAAGGGAAATTTTTCTACAAGAGGGAGTTATAACATTTTGCTTCTAATTATAAAATGAACAGAGAACTCATTAGATGCTTTAAAACCCAAAGGAAAGAAAATTCTGTAACTTTTCTCCTAAATTTAAAATCATCTGAGTTTAAAAGATCTGATCTAAATTATTTAGAGCTTGCTTTTTTGACTCAAGATATTACTATTTTTATTAGAGGTAGAAAAGTCTAATCTGGAGGCAAATGTGCTTTTTGTAGACATAGTCTAGCCCATTTTCTCTTATTTTATTTTTTTTATACAAAGATGAGTTAATTACTGAAAAAATATACAGAAAATTCAATTTTAGATTCCAGTTCTGAATATTTTTATAAATGTATTTTTAAACAAAGTTTGGCAGCAATCTTTAAAGTGATCTCCTACCTCCATTTGAATTACGAAAATACATTAAAAATTTAGTCTAGAGTGCCATGTTTCCAAATTTAAAACCCAATCAAAAACATCAGCCATCAGCATTGTAGGAAGACTAGTAGTTTTTCTTGGAAAGTATACCAGTCAGTATACAACAAAGGGCCTAGTCTTTCTAGGTTTTAAATAGGGGGAAAAAAAAAAAAGAAGAAGAACTAACCCTCTAAAAACACTTTCAAACAATCATAGAAACACGATTTAGCTAAGAATTTTAACTTTCTGCCAAATCACTGTGCATTGATGGCAACTGGCCACCAGGTTCTCCAGCCTTTCCAGCCTTCCTGTTCATTTCAATTTTAGAATGGATAATCAATAATCCTGTGAATAAATCAAAGGAGATGGTGCATCAACTCCACATAAACTTCTAAAAGCACCAAAATGTGAAGTAAGTAATGCATGTGAATTGCATATGAATGCACTTAATTTGTATAGGTGAGAAGATTTTTAGTGTGCTGTTAGCTTCATAACAACCTAACATATAAGAAGCCAGTCTTTAGTTAGCTTGCCAAAAGTATGACAAACTACTAGTTACAAATTTTTTTGGAAGACTGAATGGTTGGATGTTGTTTTCCAGAATGCTCTGATTAACCCTTCTATTACACATTTGTAATTAGTGTAAATATTAATGTTAATTGAAAAACCTTAGTGGATTAACAATGACATAACAAAAATGCAAGTAGTCTTGCTTTATATGCCACTGGAAATTCATGAAATGCAAGGATTAAATTTATGATTTTTTTTCCCTATCAATGGAATTTATTCTTGACTGATATTCTCATTCATTCTTTTTCTTTATAATGAAAATTTCTGCCCAATTTTAGAAGATAATTTTATCATTGATATTTTTAAGCATTTGTTCTGTTTGTATTTATCTATTCACTTATTCAAGCAAACCCTTATCTATTGCAATACTATAAATATGTCATTCATTTCATGAGAGGAAAAGAAAGGCAAAAAATAATAGAAGATAGTTCTTCTCCAAATCTTGTCTTTTCTTCTTTAGTGATTTGAATTGGGGATGTATTTTTGTCCAGTAAGTGCCAACACCAGACTGAGAAAGGTGGATAACTATAGAAAAAAAATTAGGCTACACATATTAAAATGGGTTTGCAAACTGTATAAATTATTTTTTATAAATTCCATTAAGATAAATTATAGCATTATAATCATATTAATCAATAATCCTAGGATTCACATTTATTCAGTTTTCTTTCATTCACTGCTCCAGCTCCATGAACAAAATAATTATTAGTGACTTTTTTCCCAGAGTATCTTGAAATGAAGTGAAGTGAAGTCACTCAGTTCAGTTCAGTTCAGTCGCTCAGTTGTGTCTGACTCTTTGCGACCCCATGAATCTCAGCACGCCAGGCCTCCCTGTCCATCACCAACTCCCGGAGTTCACTCAGACTCACGTCCATCGAGTCGGTGATGCCATCCAGCCATCTCATCCTCTGTTGTCCCCTTTTCCTCCTGCCCCCAATCCCTCCCAGCATCAGAGTCTTTTCCAATGAGTCAACTCTTCTCATGAGGTGGCCAAAGTACTGGAGTTTCAGCTTTAGCATCAGTCCTTCCAATGAACACCCAGGACTGATCTTTTTTAGGATGGACTGGTTGGATCTCCTTGCAGTCCAAGGGATTCTCAAGAGTCTTCACAACACCGCAGTTCAAAAGCATCAATTCTTCGGCACTCAGCTTTCTTCACAGTCCAACTCTCACATCCATACATGACCACTGAAAAAACTATAGCCTTGACTAGACGGACCTTTGTTGGCAAAGTAATGTCTCTGCTTTTCAATATGGTATCTAGGTTGGTCATAACTTTCCTTCCAAGGAGTAAGCGTCTTTTAATTTCATGGCTGCAATCACCATCTGCAGTGATTTTGGAGCCCCCCAAAATAAAGTCTGACACTGTTTCCACTGTTTCCCCATCTATTTCCCAGGAAGTGATGGGACCAGATGCTGTGATCTTCATTTTCTGAATGTTGAGCTTTAAGCCAAGTTTTTCACTCTCCTCTTTCACTTTCCTCAAGAGGCTTGTGACCCCATGGACTGTAGCCTACCAGGCTCCTCGGTCCATGGGATTTTCCAGGCAAGAGTACGAGAGTGGGTTGCCATTTCCTTCTCCAGGGGATTTTCCTGACCCAGGGATCGAACCCGGATCTCCCGCATTGTAGGCAGATGCTTTACCGTCTGAGCTACCAGGCCAGTATCCTGGCCTGCATTAAATATTGTAATATCAGGGGAGCAGTTCATTTGAAAACCAGGGTACCTCATGCCTCATGTATATACTATGTATACTGCCAGTAAAATCAGAATAACTGAAAGTATCAACCTTTAATAATACACAATCCATAGGGCTTCAGAGAAAACCATCTGCCATTTAATAACCCAATTTTCTCCTTCTGGAAAATGCCCTGAGTGTTATAAATGTTATAAAACTGTTAAATAGTCAATTTTCCATGAGTATGTATTCTCTATGAACTTTCCATATTATTTGAAAACAAAATTTTGCTAATTCCTATTACAGCATCATTTTTACAGCTAATTAAAAATCCTTGAATCTAGTAGTCTGCACTAAATGTATAGTATATGTATAGAAATATATATATATATATATATATATATATTTTCTTCCATCATTATGTCAGCCTTTTTATTCTCTGCATCAACATTGTCATATTTCTCATAACAATGACCATTTTGTATCCTAGGTCACTCTATAATTAAAATCATAGAACTGTCTGATTAATCCTTTCTCCTAGTTCCCATACTTGTTTCTGTTTTACCAGAAGTTCAAATCCTCACCCCACCACTTGTTAGCTAAGAGAATGTGGAAAAGTAACATACTTTTTATATTTTAATCATTTCTCTATAAACAACTATATTAATAGCTAACACATAGTATTATTGGAAAGACTTGAATTTAAGCACCAGTAGCCTCAGACACAGTAACCTCTAATCAATTTGGTCAACTTTTAATAGCTTCAGTTTCCTCATTTTTTAACAGTTAGATATCAATACTTAATCATAGGATAGTTATACACTGAACACAGTGCCTTGTACATATGAACAATTATTCCTGACCAGAATTAGAAAACTAATTGTATGCATAAAATAATGAAATGAGAAAGGAAAATAAAATCTACACACGAGAGGGCTTGTATTTCAATGTCTACTTAATTACTTATTTTGTGAAGTAAATATAAAGCTACAAATTCAAATTATTATTTGGGAAAAAGTTGAACCAACTTAAGGAATTGCCTGTTTAAAGCACTCACAGGGTTTCTTTTGTAGCAGAGACTTTAAACAAGTAATTTGTATTCTTGCAACTGTGTATTAGAAGTATTAAATAATCAGCTCTAAGTAATTCTAAGTATGTGTTTCATTAGGATATATTTTAAGGAATTAAGAAAAGGCAAGGGGAAAATAATGACTATTGATTAGGACAATAATTGATCAGAGCCATGGTGGCTCAAAAGACTGCTTGGTAATGTGATCTATAAACTCAACTCCAGACCTCAGCTTGAACACTCAAAAGCCACAAGGATTTTAAGTCTCAATATCTCAGCAAGGAATCTAAGTTCTGGAAAAGGAAGATTCAAACCTGAAAAACCTGTTCACCTAAATCGAAAATGCCACCTGAGGAACTGAAACAAGGAAATTAAAGCTGGAGGCTACCTCTTCCTTACAACTGCCCTGAGCACACGGCTTCTATTTCATTGATACTTATTCTAGAATGGAGCAAAGGAAGCAAGATTCTGAAAGGTGTTTCATGTAACCTGAGATATCGGTATTATAAAACCCAGTTAGCTCAGAGATCATCATTTTAAATATTTTCCAGAATGGCTGTGGCAGAAAATTCTTCCTACCAGTTGTTCTCTGAAATAAGGATTTCAGTCCAATAATGTAGGATAATATTTCCCTCTTAGAGATGTACAGTGCATCTTACTACAAGTTGTTGTACATTATGAAGGAAAAAATAATTGACTATTAATATGTCATGTTCAAAACTTTTTCAATGTAGAGCTGTTTATTTGGCTATAGAAATAAATTTATCCTGAGAGTAACACTTAAATGTTCTCACCAAAACAAACAAACGAACAAGATAAATATGGGAGATTATGGAACTAGATGGGGGCAAAACTTTCATTATGTATATGTATATCAAATCATCACAATTTATACTTTAAATATCTTACAATTTTAATTGTTAATTATACTTCAATAAATCTGTAAAAATAAATTTATTTATTTACTTCAGCTATTTATTTATATGCCAAACAACTTCAACAAAATTAGTGTTTCTTGGAGCACACAGATAACTATGACAATAATTAACATACTTGCTACATGTAGATCTCTAGGCATCAGGTCTTTGTAAAAAATAACTCAGTTCTCACAGTAATCTAATGATATGGAGACGATTATTACTATCTCTATTTCCCTCCATATGTGAGAATCTCAGTTTGAGGAACTGAGCAACTTGCCCCAAGTCGTAAAGTAGTAAGTTATTATGCTTGCACTAACGTTCTGTTGCCTCCTCAGTCATGTCATGTCTGTGTCTGACTCTTTGTGACCCCATGGACCATAGCCCACCAGGCTCCTTTGTCCATGGGATTCTTCAGGCAAGAATACTGGAGCAGGTTGTCATTTCCTCCTCCAGGGGATCTTTCTGACCCAGGACTGAATCCACATCTCTTCTGTCTCTTGCATTGGAAGGCACTTCTTTACCACTTGCACCACCTGGGTAGCCCAGTAAGTCATAGTATTACCTTTAAAATATGGTAATATCGATATGTTCAGAATATTAGCAAACTGACACCCAGAAACTGTTGCCCAAGTTATTATTTTTATTTAGAGGCATGACTGGGGTTTTCTAATTATGCTCACTACCAGTTAGCTTGTTCTTTTGCAACATACCATAATGTGAAGAACTGACTCATTGGAAAAGATTCTGATGCTGGGGAAGATGGAAACAAAAGGAGAAGGGGGAAGCAGAGGATGAGATGGTTGGATGGCATAACAACTCAGTGGACATGAATCTGAACAAATCCAGCAGACACAGGAAAGCCTGGTATGCTTCAGTCCATGGGATCGCAAAGAGTCGGACATGACTTAGCAATTGAACCGTAATGCTGCTTAGCTTTTTTTTATTTTTCAGGTTTTTTTCGTCAAAATAATGTGATTTTGGCATGAGTGTGTGTGTCACTCATTTATATTCTTTCTGGCTTCTAGGATTACAGGGTTAGAAGATATATTGACCACTTTTATGCATTTGTATTAAACAATTTATATTAACACTTTCTAGAGCAGTTGGGATAAGGTAAGTTTTAGTAAATTTTTAAAGAATCACATTGATTCATACTGCCCAGTGTCCAAGGCCTAGTGACCTTCAATGACCAATTAGATGTTTGTACAGAGAGTGCTTAAGCTTATTTGTATTTTATTATCATAAATATACATGAATTGCCTTTGATACCTGAATTTTTATTAACTAAACGATGTTTATCACTTTCTTTCAAAAGAAAGGTGTTGAAAGGACTTGTGAATTGAAATCTTTAAGCATTTACACATCACATTCATTAGAGTGAACAGAAGTACAAAGACATGTTCATTTCTCTAAGTGGCAAGATAAAATTCAGACAGAGAGATTGCACTGCTTCCTGACAAAGAGTGGCTGGAAGAACATCTATTCCCTGCTGCCCACGGCATCTCTTTTTTTTCTCCTTGGTCCAAACATTGCAATGAGTGCACATCCTTTGAAAGAGCTAGATTTTGCCAAGGCTATCAGGCAAAACAGAACTCTTGCTAGCCTTATAAGCTCTACAGCTCATGGCTTATAGGACTCATGATTGGGCTCAAGTAATTAAAGGAATTTTCAGAGAATCACTGCCTGAATATTATTTCATATTGTGACACTTATAATTGTACATGGTAATGCAAATTTTAAAAGCCTGACAAGTCTCAATGAATTATGTGATATATATAAATTATCCCATATGAGATAGACTTTGAATTGATGATATCACACAAAGTAGTGAAATAAAAAGAGCTACCAGCACTTATCCTTATAGGCTAATAGCTGCAAATGATTTTATGAATCATTAATTTAGAGATGTGGTCCTATCCATTTTTAAAACCCAATGTGAGATTAATGTATTTTGTCTGTGATATGAAGTTAATAGTTCTGAGAAAAGAGGCTATCTGTTGAGGTAAAATTTTCCCAATTTTATGCCACTGGATTTTTGATAATATAATTAATATGGTTATGATGAATTTGAAGTCTAATTGTTAAAGAAAAAATTGCCATGTTGATAGATCAGCATTTGTTACTTAATGTCCTAAGATATACTACATTTTTAGTCATGACACATGCAGTATATAATTAATTTTAAAAAGTTTTTTTAAGTTTGTTCCTATTTGTGATATTTTACTAAAGCATAAGAACATAGTAATTAAGCAAAGCTGGAGAACATCCTTTTGGCTAAGGTTAAGTATAATTTTAGTTCAATTAATGTTCCCTTTCCTTTGGTAGAAACAGTTGGGTAAGTGCTCAGGGTGTTTTGTGGTGATTTCACTCTGCAACTGCCATTAAAATAAACATGAAGCCACATGGCTAAATTAGAGCATGTGGCTTTGAAAATGAACCCCACTATTCTCAACATATTAAACTGTCAGAACCTGACAACACTGGGCTCACATTCTTAATTTGAAAATATGTTTATAATGCATTTATACCCTTTCATCCAACATTGGTATGAAATGTAAATGGTAGCATACATAACATGCTTATGAATGCATCAGTATTAATGAAACCAATGTATATTTTAGAAGTGTTCCTCAAAATGCCAAGGTTTAATACATATGCACTGGTGAACATAGCAAAATGTGTCCAGTGAACTTTGCTGTAATTCAAGGGGAAAAAATGGAACTTATTTCACCATTTTTGTCTATTTTAACGTGCATGGCAATGTATCCTTACTTTTCTTTGAATTTGCAAGGGTGTTTTTGCAGTCAGTTCATTGAGTATCCTGCTCACTAATCAACTGACAAATAATTACTAAGCAGAGACTGAAGCAAAGCAGTGTGCTGGCCTTCTCCCTACACTGCGTAGAACTCTCTATTTGACACGCTGATACTCAGTAAATATTTGCTACTTTGCATTTTGCTTTTATGCTGAAGAACAGAAGTGCTAACAAGTAGACAACAATCCTAATGCACAATGAGGATATCAAGTTGTGTTTAGGCCAATGCGTCTACCAGAGACAAGTTATGTAGTTAAATGTCTGGCCTTTGGAGCCAAACCAAATTTAGCTCCAGTTCTAATTTTCTCACTTAATTTTTGGATCATCTTGGACTAGTTGCTTAACCTATATGTATTTCAATGTTTTTAGTATAAAATAGGAATAATAATAGAATTACTGTAAAGTGGGTTTTCAAATGATTAAATGAATTCATGTAAAAGTTGAAACTGTTCCTGGTGACAGGTAAACATAATGAGCCACAGAGACGTTTTGAGATACAGACTCTATTTTAATTATGTTCTCCCATATATTAGCTTACGGTATTGGTATTTCACACATTGGAGAAGGAAATGGCAACCCACTCCAGTATTTTTGCCTGGAGAATCCCAGGGACGGGGAAGCCTGTTGGGCTGCTGTCTATGGGGTCGCACAGAGTTGGACACGACTGAAGAGATTTAGTAGCAGCAGCAGCAGCAGCAGCAAACAATATTAACTTATTTTACTTATGTGAAAATAGATTTGGAGAGGTTAAGTGATATTAGGGGATGCCTTGAAAGACAGTTTATGTATGAGATTACTACATAAACTGACCACAAACAAGTGCCAGTGTTGACTCATTCATTCATGACTATATCATGTATCTACATTCAGATTTTAGAGATAGAAAGTAAAGCTGTTTTAAAGTAATACTCATTTGCAACATCTTAATGGATCTGAAACCATTAGTATCCTTTTTCTTTCCTCTTTTCCAGAAAACTGAACCTATTTAAAAACCCAAGCTTTAAGCATTTTTTATGGGTCCCCAAATAAAATAGTAGTTTCTTTTTAATTTCAGTTATTTTCTACAGAATAAGAGCATCAAACATTTCAAGGCTCTATATTTATAAATTCTAAAAATTTCCTTCAATAAAAGTTCAGAGCCCATAGGATATGATTTCCTCTCCTACAAAAATGAAGCTAATACTTCCTTCCAGATAGTAATTTTATGACAAGAAAACAAAGTTAGGGGAGAATTTATATGTTTATTATTTTCTCTGACTATGGCAGGTAGAATAATGACCTCCCCAAAACGTCTGTGTTCTAATCCCAAAAGCCTGTGAATACATCAATTAAAAGATAAAGGGACATTAAGATTGCAGATGGAATTCAGTTTGCCAATCAGCTAACTTTACATACAAGAGGGAGATTACCCTAGATTTTCCAAGTGGGCCCAAAGTAATCATTCCCTAAAATAGAATAAAGACAGGAAAGTCAAAGTCAGGGGAGACGGGACTATTTAATGAGGTCAGAGTGATATTAAGTGGGGACTCATCTAGTTCTTCATGGCTTTAAAGATGGAAGATGGTGGTCAGGAGAGAACAAGTGGGCAGCCTGTACAAGTTGAAAAAGGCAAGGAAGTGGATTTTCCCCTAAACCCTCCAGGGCAACTACCCCTGCAGGCACCTTGATTTTGGCCAAATGAGACTTCTGGCTTGTGGAACTAAAAGGGAAAATATTTGTGTTGTTTTGAGCCTCTATGTTCATGGCAATTTTTTATAGCAGCAATAGAAAACTAATTAAATATAATTATTTTATAACTATCTCCTATGCTTCTCCTGGGTTTCCCAGATATACCTAGTGGTAAAGAACCTGCCTACCAGTGCAGGAGATGTAAGAGATGAGAGTTGGATCCCTGAGTTGGGAAGATTCCATGGAGGAGGGCATGGCAACCCACTCTAGTATTCTTTTTTTATTTTCTATTTATTTACAGAATTTTGCTGTTTGCTATCAAAGCTCAACATGAATCAGCTATAAGTATACATATACGCCCTCCCTTTTGAAACTAAGAATCCCATGGACAGTGGGGCCTGGTAGGCTATAATCCATAGGGTAACAAAGAGTTGAACATGACTGAAGTGACTTACCAAGCATGCATGCTTCTCCCAGTTATAAAATTCCAAAGATTGTCAAACATATAGTTTCCTAGAAACTCGGGTTTTGTCCCAAGTCTGCCACTACCAGCCCACGTGACTGCCTCATTGCTGTCTGTGTACAATAATGCCCTTCAGCTCCATACCACTCAGAGGTGAGAGCATGATAAAACCAAATTTGGGATGTCATCTCAATCTCAGTCATTATGCATGGGCTAATTATTTTAAGTACTAGAATAAGAGAATAAATGTAAGTAGATCCAAAATGTAAATTTGAAAGAATTATAGAAGCAAGAGATAAAAGTGATATGTTACTTTTATCTGTGGATAATTAAATTTACTAGGTCATAATGTCCTACTATAGGGCAATAGTGGGACATGTCAAGGTTTTCTTGATGATATCATTAGATTTATGGCCATTAAAGTTTTTTCTTCCAACTATTTCTCTGCTTAGTGTCTTATGCTCCCTATTCTTCCAACATACAAAACATATGATACATATACATATATATCTATATGTACCTTTTAAACATGTATACATACATGCATGCACATTTATACATATATACATATATTTTATTTAAGATCTAGACACAAGGCATAATGGTATTTGTATAGTTCCCTGATTCTATAAGCTGTTTTTTATGATCCACAAAACACAATAAACTTTTGCAAATTTGCAAAAGAGGCCATGATTTTGATCATAAAGAGAAAGGATTTATTTCTCTCAATTATGCAATAATTTTTATTATGAGATGAATCATCCAGAATACATCTCAGGCCATTCACAAAATTAGCCTGCTTTTTGCTAGCTGGCCAATATTACATTAGCATCTCAGCTACCTGGAGGGTACTTAGCAAATAATCACAACTCTGGAAAATAGAGGAAGATATAAAGTAGACAAAAATGGTCTTCTGAGCAGATGTGCTCATACACTTTGCTCATGAGAAAAACCCTTACAGGCAGCCACTCAAAGTTTCATTTAGATTTGCTCTTTGTAAAACCAGATTTTAGAAAATTGTTATCTTGTTTCCTGACCTACAACAAATCATTATAAAAAATTAGGAGCAGTAAGGATATTACTAAATAGGTCTACACTAACAACTGCATGAAATTATTGTTTGCTTATAAGCAAGAAAAAGAAAAACAGAAAATAGACTTTAAAATTATAGCAGTATGGAGTCATCAGTATTGGAGGAAACATTGCTTTGCATCTCAAGTCATTGAAGGCAATGGTCCCAGGGTAAACCTTGGTATTCCAAAGTTAACCTTGAGCCACCAAGAAAAAGTTAAATTATATTCTGTCTCCTTTGTTCCAGAAGGCAAGAGGTTTAAATTGATTTCGGAAAGACCTTCACCTGTGGTACTGACATTTCTTGTGTGTCTATGTAATGGACAAAACCCTGCCAAAGGCACTTTAACGATATCATCTCAATGAATCAATGGTAAGGATAAAATAGAATTATAAGACAAAATAAAATAAGTTGTGCTGAGTCCATTCTTTTCCTTCTCAGCTCCATGTTTCCCTTAGAAGCTGGCAACTACTACATCCTCCAGGCTACTTTTGCTGGCCTCCCAAAGGGCACTGCCTGTTAGAGCCACTGCTGAGAGATTGGAAAAGGGAAGGGAGAAGGAAAAAAAAAAACGTTTTCCTACTTCTGGTGGAGCCTCCTGCAGCAGCAGACAATGAAGAGCCTTGGGAAGTGGTTGAAGGCCTCAAGGAGTTTCAAGGTGGTTTGGGCACACTTGGAGGAAATGTGGGCTTCTGGATTCCTATCCAGAGAATACCATGCATTCCTTGCTGCTACAAGGCAGTGGAGTTCCTATAACTCTAGCAATACAGCAAATACTGGCTCAGAGCAGAAGCAGATTCCTAGTTTTTAAGTAACCAATCCTTGTCACACTTGCCACCCTGATCCCCCTCCAACTCGTCTCTATACTGTTTAGGCCTTTTGAACATGTTTCTAACCAAATCCCTAGGAAAATTCTTTCTGCTTAAATTTCTATTCAGTTGTGTTTTTCTGAGAGGACACCTGTATATGTATATGTATATATGTATATATATATATATATACATATATATACATTGCTGTTCACTCAGTCATGTCTGACTGTTTTCAACCCCATGAACTGCATGCAGCACGCCAGCCTTCCCTATCCTTCACCATCTCCCACACCAACTCATATATATATATGTATATATAAATTTATTATAATAAAATATGATTACATATGAATTAAATTAGTATTAAAAATATTTAATGCATCTGGAAATTTTGGCCATCTAGCAATGCTAGCCAAGTAAAACTCAGTCTCAGCATTAGTATTTGCTGAAATTTAAAGAATGGTTTAGGAAATCGTCAGCAAAACTCTCCTAAGCAATTGAAACTACTTTGATAGTTTTCTGAGAACTATAGTGCCCTGAGCATGGGCTTTAATCATTTCATAATATGGCCTGGAGTAAAAAGTAGACATAGGTAAAGCATCATGCCAGAATCCTCTGGCACCATTAGCAGGTGACAGAGTAGATTAATTGCTTCAACCCAATTAAGTCAATATTCCACAGACAACATTAATTCCCCACATCAGGCAGTTTTCAATGAACAAGATCCAGACCATAATGCTATAAATGCAAATGTGGAGCATCTCAGACATTTCACAATCATATTGTTTATTTTTTATATTTTTCTCTTTAACAAGCTAAAGCGTCAGATCACAGTATAGCTTATTAAAATAATGGCAAAAATGTACATTGTTACTCTTCCTTTGCATGTGCAATAGAGTATTTCTTAGTTTCCCTAGAAATGATCCCTAAAGTTTGGGGTGAGCAGTATGAAAAATCAAATAACAGACAGAAGTTGTTGAATGATTTGTAGGTACAGAGAAGCATGCAGAATTTGAAGGCTAGAGGCTTTGCACTCAGTCTGAATTTGAATCTTCCTACCTGAGTAATGCTAGCATTCTAGGTCTGTTTCCTCAGCTCTTAAAGGGAAGCAGAATATTTATTTCTATAAACAATTAAAGCTGACATTTACAGACTGCTAAGCATGTGTCTCTACCTCAATAAACAGGGTGATTATTTATTTTAAATATAATAGTTGCATAATATGTGTGTGGATATATATCTAAATGCATGTGTATGCTTGTGGGTGTATTAGGTTGAAATATTTGAACTTGCTTATATTGAACTATTTTTGACCTTCAAAAATATATATCTTCCTCCATTAAGGAAATTGCAATCTCTTCAAAAAGGATTGGCATAGGGAATAAGATTTTTGCCAGTTATTGATACTAACTGGACATTACTTTTTCTGTGGCAATGATGATGACTACATTCTGGCCATAAGTGTGAGTGGCAAAATCGATATTAAAAGATCTTAGAGAGTTTTCATTAAAACACCTGGCAAATTTGGGGTTTTCTAAATTGTGGGAAAGGTTGGAGAAAAATGTTGTATTACAGAAAATCAGCAAAAGTTCTAAACACAATGTAAAAGATTACATATATAACTTGAGTGTTAAATAGAATATGAAGTTAACTCCCCTAGAGTAATCAAACACAAATGAACAAATAATCTGTAGACTTCATAATGATGTCATGAAACAGAACCTTCATCCTGAGAACTAAAATGCCAAAATGAAGGATAAGATTCAGGGATCAAACCCACATCTCTTATGTCTCCTGCACCCACCACGTGGGAAGCCCAATAAGTAGGGACTGATGTGACAAATAGCCAAAGGACCACTACATCTGCAAGCGTCATTAGAAAGGAGCATTGAAAGATCATATTGACTGACTTAGATTTAAGAATAGTTACCATTATTATAGATTTCACTGCCTATCTTGCTCTTTAATGTGCTGCTATTAAATGGATTTTTTTTTAGTAAATTGTTATATGAATCTAACAGAATGATAGCCAATTTAGTACAATTGCCAGGAAACTACTTAAAAATATTAAACTATGTGTACATCACATATACATCATACTTCATTTTTGAAATGTATGCATTTTAAGAGGCACTGGTTTTTAATTTGTTGGCCTAATTGGTTGGTCTTAACCATAAACATGCAACCTTTAGTACATTGTTTGAGCTATTTCAGCTCAGGATGTGTGAAAGTACAATAGCCCCTAAGTCAAGTTCAGCTTAGTGGGTGTAAACTCTAAAATAGCTGTTTTCCTGATAAAATAAAACTGGTCAATTTCTATGTGTCAAAAATGAGGATCATTGTAAGTAGGAATCTGGCAAGTGAAATTTAATGTTCAATTTGAGAGAAGTTGACTGCTTTGGTTTAAACATTTTAAAATCATAAGGAACTGAATTAACTTCAGTGTGTAGAAATATGTGTAATTGTATGACTGTATACAGCCCATGTATGATTGATAGTTTTATATATTAAAGTCTTAGGTATTACTTAGTTTATGTAAAATATACACTATTTTCATAGTACTTTAATTTCTGGTCAGTTTATTGTCTTGAATTACTTCTTTATAAGTAGATTATGTATTTAATTTACATGATTACAAAGTTTATGCATATTTTTTATTGCTGAAATGTAGTTGGGTAAATTTGCTTCACTTCAGTGGATAAAAGAATGTTTGACATCTTTATTTAGGATAAAAATTAAAAATATGTTGAAATTGAAATCTTTGTTGGTTGGAGAAATGGAATAGTCACAGTTTTTAGAAAATGATAGAATTTCAGTGTTTAAGGGAAATTGTAAGTATCTAATCAATAGATTTAATTCCATTCATAAATCTAAAAAGATAAAATGCTTTCTGATCTATAGATTGATTATTACTGAGCTCTATCTGTTAAAATTAATATAATTACTGGATGAAGATCAAATAACTTAAAAGAATGTGAAATACAGACACTGGCCCATATTTATACATCAAACACATTTTTCTCAGAAGTCTGTACCTTAGTGATTTCAGTGTTTGATTTTGTTTTGTTTTATTGTGAATGGTGACTCTTGAATTTCTTCTTTTTGAATACTGAATTATTTCATGACTCCAACTTTTGAAGTCATCAAAGGAGAAAAACATGGAGCTCATTAAAGTAAGAATATTAGTAAAGTTATTGCCTTTGTAATAAAAAAATGTACTAAACTAATACATATGATGCAAATCACTAGCATTCATAAATTAGTTGTTACATAGCTGATGGGAACAAAACTGATATAAAATGAAAGAGCTAGGTAATTTTTTAAACTAATGTAGAGAATGTTCAGAAGGATTTAGAAAGAAGGGAGATGTTACAGATGCTTAGATATAATGCAGCAGAGAGACAAGTTTTGTAAATCATTATGAAAATACCATTTTGAAGAAAATTAGTTAACACTGGTATTAAAACATAATGACTGCTGATGGGTAAAATTCTTATCACATTGGTTTTATACATATCCCTGTAAGAAATATGCATACAGCATGCAGTTATTAATTCTGGATAATTATAAACCTGTTATATGAATAATGATATGAGACAATGCCCTGAAGTAGGAAAACAAACTAGAGGGAAATGAGAAGAGTCTCAATATTTATGAGAGCCTTTTGATGATTGCATGATTTTAAGAAGATATATCTCTTAATATAGCTGGGTGTAATTATGTATGATTTCATTGTCAAGGGACAGCGGGCAACTGTAACCAGTGAACACCAGTTGAGGAACAGCAAAGTCCATTGCAGGCACTCTCAGAAACTCTACATAAGATTAGCAGAGTCTCCCTGGGACATAAATGATGGCAGTTTCGAAGTAAAGGAACTCTTCTGCCAAGAGATAAAGTGATTTTTCAGGGCACATAAGAAATCTTGGGAAGATGGGAACACTAACCAAAAATCAGTTACATACATTTAAAGAACTACTTTGGCCATTTTGACAAATGAATATTACCACAGGATAATGCGCTTAAGGATGTTTAATAAATATGACTCATAAACTAAATAGAATTCATTTTTAATAATGTAGAGATTTTAACATTTTATAACCAGACGTCTCTGCTAAATATAAGTTGCCAATTATTGCTTTAATCTATTCCACAGCCAGGGTCCTCAGTGGTTTAATAAAGAGAATATGTGAAGCACACAAGGAACCATAATGCATTAATAGGCAGAGCAACACATCTTAGTTAAAAATAGTCTAGTGTGTTTTTATGTTTTGTAAATTCTTGTCACATTTGAATATCTATCTTCCTTTATAACACTAGAGTTTGGAAGAACAAATATTTTCTATTAGGTCTTTATTTTGTATAGTTAAATTTCAGGTGCAGCATAACTTGATTTCCAGAATGGGATATTGATTTTAATCCCTTAAGCTTGTATTAAATATCAGAATAATTGATCAGTGGTATTTAAATGATTTACTCTGGGGCAGATGATCAGCAAAGCAATAAAAAAGTTGAGGAATGGAAACTAATAGTAATTCCTATGCAGAGACCAGTTATATAACATACATATTTGATTAACAATGAAATCATGGGTTTACATGCAAGTCATACTTTTCTGTTTATTAAGATTGGAAAAGTGATACATTTTCTAAAAGAAAGGTGTTATATTTACTTTGCCTGAAAATAATGGTATTGCTAATCACACACTAACAGTTAAATAATAGTCATATAATATATAAGTAAGGCATGCAATTCAGAAAACAGAGAAATAAGTCTTACTTTTTCCAAAGCTTTATGTAATTATAGGGAAAAATAATCTCATGTCAAACATCCATTGTATTTATGGTAGGCATAGTTAAAGAAAAAGAAATCCCTATTGCCTGAACTTCTCAAACCGTAATTTTTACAGACACAAAGACAAAAAAAGGGAAAGGAGAAAAAAGGAGCTTAAATCAGCTTCATACTGGTTTTTGGTAAGGTTAATTAATTGTTGCTAATTGCAACATGCTGCAGTCAGAGACAGAAGGTTTGTCAGAGATAATGTAGTAGGGAGGAACAGAAGAAAAGAGAAGTGTTTTTAAAACTTTCAGAAATTGAACTTTCAGAAATTACTCTCTACCTCACTGTACTGAGGATACAAAAAGGTAACACAATTTTAGGAGAAGCAAGATGCAATTTTTTTCATATTTTTATATATATTTTTTGTATTTGTTTTAACTCCTCAGTAATTGCATACATATCAATTAGCCAAGTGAAAACTTGGCCAGTCTTTTGTTTATTTGATCAGTTTAACAGTCAAATTCTTTAATTCAGTCATCTGAATTCATTTTGAGCCTAATAAATACAGTCATAACGTAGACACAATATCATTCATCTCTAATAGAATTTCTCACACTGGAGCTAAGACTAATGGTGAAAAATAACATTTATAATAGCTAATAATGAGTCTGGCATTGTTCTAAGGGAGCTGCAACTCATTTAATCTCCTCCAAAACTAATGAACTAATTAAGACTATTATCCTGATTTTTACAAGTGAAAAATAGAAAAAGAGGGGTTAAATAATTACCCAGGCTCACAAGTAATAAGTGGTAGACTAGCGCTTTGAACCATTATACCATGCTGTCACAGCAACTTTCTTTCATGCATCTCAAAAACAAATATTGAAAGAGATGACTTGTGTTTTCAGGAAGATCAGCTATAATTGAAGAACTGTTGCTAGTTTTCAGGTTTGGCCAAAGTGATCAGCACAGTTTTTGAGAAGTATATTTGAAAGGAGCTCATTTTTCCAATCCACCCTTATATGCATATTTGTAATTTAAAAGTTATGTTGCTTTAAAAAGGACTGGTATGCATTCCTATATATAAATGCCCATAACCCTTGCAAGGCAAAGCAAACAACTCAGTTTTTGTGTCTCCATTTATAGTTGAACTCCAAGGATTGGAATATATGTTAGAAATAAACAGATTTATTAATATACTCCCTGGAGAAGGAAATGGCAACCCACTCCAGTATTCTTGCTTGGAGAATCCCATGGACAGCATAACCTTGCAGACTGTAGTCCATTAGGGTCGCACAGAATTGAACATGACTGAAGTAACAGCACTAATATACTAAATTGCTGAGAAATATTTAATAAGGATATTTATAAACTTTAGAAAAATGAGGAAAACCTAAAGAACAAATCATCCATCCAACCATATTGTTATTTAGTCTTACCTCTGATAGGTGTTGACTCTTGAAATAATTCTCTAGAAAATAATCAGAAAATATTAATAATAGGTGACTGTATTTGCAGTGCTTCTTCCTGTATGATTAGATATTTCTTACTTACATGTGAGGATAAGTGTAAAGGAGCCAACATCTGCTTTAACAATTATTGTGGTAAAATATCCATAACAAAATTTACTATTTAAATTGCTTTTAAGTGACTATTCGGTGGTATTAAGTGCATCCACGTTGTGCAACTGTTATCTCTATCCATCTTCAGATTTTGGCCACCAACATTTTCTTTCAAAGATGCAAGAATGTCCTAAGAATTTAAGGCCTCGGGGCGGTTAGCTTAAATTTTAAATATAGGTATTTATTTTCATTTCCTCAAGGAAGAAGAAATCTGACTTACTTATGTCTACATAATCTCCATTGTTTCCTCTGTTTTACCTACTATGCAGTCATTTCTCCTTTACAAACAAAAAATGAAGTATCTATTTAGAGAGGTTTTTTTTTCTATTTTCATAATTGTGAAATGCTCCAGGAACTTCATATCAAAGCTATATTCATATTTATTCAGAAGAAGCAATTTTAATTTGTTAGAATTGCAAGTCATTTGGTGGATTCATTGAGATGAAACATTTTCGGTATACAGGAAATTATCATTTTTACTATAGTCATAATACAGAAGAAAGCTACTTAAAATATTATGATTTTTAAAACATATGTTCTATATTTTAGACAATCCCAAACTATTTGCTGTAGTTCAAGTAAAAACTTGAACAATTAAAACATATTGGCAGTATTTAATGAATTGAATGATAACGATAACATATTATATAGGTAAGTATGTCAATATATAAGAACCTGAAATTCTTATGTAAATTGAAATTTTTCCTCTTTGAGCTAACTCATCCTAAAGAAAATAAGTCTAAAGAATACTACTAATGGAAAAATTCTGCTTTTTATTTCATTTCTCTCATGCCTAACATCGCTGACTGACTTGAATATTTAAAAAATGTTACACAAACAAAAAAATAAAATGTAAATTCTCTGTCTCCTTCCACTTTTGAGAAGAATTTGACATTTTCATTAGAGTTTCTTGAAATTGTTCTTTATAAAGTATTTTGAAGGCAAAAGTGTTAAAATCACATTACTGTTGTTAACTAGAATATAAAATTGTGGTATTTTTTATAGTTATGTCCTGACATAAATTGCAAAGTTTTAATCTTCTCTGCATCTTTGGAGTGAAATGGGGTTATTTGCCAATATTCATATTGTCAAAATTCAAACCATTAACCTAATTTGCTACCTGTCTAAATCTGAAAAGCTATTTCAAAGTCATTCAGCCATATGCCGTCTTGGTATTTTTAACTAAATCAAAAACATTTTATTCCCCCATTATGGCTCTCAATTTCCTACCAGACATTGCCTATTCCGTTTTCTGAGATTTGAATCATATTCTAGGCCTCAGAGTAGATTTATATTTGTTCTGATTCTTTATTAATGTATGAGTCAAAGCTAAAATATTCATTCACCTTTAAAGAGATAATTCATACAAATCCTATTTTTCAAGTATTTTCCCAAAGAGAATCTGGCACTAGTCCTCAGTAAAGCATGACTATGTGTCTAGGAACAATTCCCTAACAATTTTAGGAAGTTTTTGTACCATCTGCAATAAAAGTCAGTGATTTCAGGCCTCCACTTCAGATAAATGTGGAGATGCTTGAAACAGTACATTGTATTGAGCTTGTGCTTTAAACTTGTGTTTTTACAATAACAAAACCTAGGTAAAAGCACTAAGATAAAATATCACCATAGCAAAATTCCTCAAATAGGCATAACATGAATGGGCATTCAGCCTTTTAAAGACCTAAAAGTGACACAGTGGCTCAGGAAAGATAGAATTAAAAGGCCATTTTTCTGTAGTGGTGGTTGTTAAGGTTTTCTTTCTTGAATGTATTATTTTCCCATATTTATTTTGAACCAGCACTACAATGCTTATTTGCCAACATAGTATAATTAACCTTTCTTTCTTGAGTTGGTACTTTCAAAAAGCCTTACTCCTGCAAAACTCTCAAGGTTTACCCTTTACCATGTTCCTGGTACTCTCAAAATATACTTTTTTTTTTCCCCCCTTCTCCCAACTTTTTTTCTATGTCACTATTGGTCTGGATAACTCTGGGTAAAAGTTCAAAACTCATTTTCAGATAGTACTCTGTCTGCAAGCCTTTCTTTGTCCACCTCCCAAACATCAGTCCATCAGGCTGAGCAGAATGGCTGCATGAATCTTTTTAGTCACAATGTATATACTTAGCGGTTGTTCTCCCCACTACTTGCTCCTTCCAGATCTGGCAGTAAATGCTAACAAGCATGTTTTACACTTTATAGTTTTCACTTGTTTAAATAAACTATTTTTTAAAGTCCCTCTAGAGGATTCAGTTCAGTTCAGTTCAGTCCTCAGTCGTGTCCGACTCTTTGCGACCCCATGAATCGCAGCACGCCAGGCCTCCCTGTCCATCATCAACTCCCGGAGTTCACTGAGACTCATGTCCATCGAGTCAGTGATGCCATCCAGCCATCTCATCCTCTGTCATCCCCTTCTCCTCCTGCCCCCAATCCCTCCCAGCATCAGAGTCTTTTCCAATGAGTCAACTCTTTGCATGAGGTGGCCAAAGTACTGGAGTTTCAGCTTTAGCATCATTCCCTCCAAAGAAATCCCAGGGCTGATCTCCTTCAGAATGGACTGGTTGGATCTCCTTGCAGTCTAAGGGACTCTCAAGAGTCTTCTCCAACACCACAGTTCAAAAGCATCAATTCTTCGGTGCTCAGCCTTCTTCACAGTCCAACTCTCACATCCATACATGACCACAGGAAAAACCATAGCCTTGACTAGACGGACCTTTGTTGGCAAACTAATGTCTCTGCTTTTCAATATGCTATCTAGGTTAGGATTATTTATATCATTAATTCATTCTTTATAGTAACATTTTACTGTCATAGGACACTCAAGTATTCATACTAATTCAGACAACAGGTAATGCCACCTAGAGTATGGTGTAATGATAGATTGAGTGTGCCTGGGGCTTAACAGGGAGAAGGCAATGGCACCTCACTCCAGTACTGTTGCCCGGATAATCCCATGGATGGAGGAGCCTGGTAGGCTGCAGTCCATGGGGTCGCTAAGAGTCAGACACGATTGAGCGACTTCACTTTCACTTTCCACTTTAATGCATTGGAGAAGGAAATGGCAACCCGCTCCAGTGTTCTTGCCTGGAGAATCCCATGGACAGTGAAGGCTGGTAGGCTGCAGTCCATGGGGTCACACAGAGTCGGACATGACTGAAGTGACTTAGCAGCAGCAGCAGGGGCTTAACAAGAGTATTGTTGTTAATCATGACATCTGCCATTGAAATGGAAGAGAGGAGGGTAGGCATGGTTACCTGCTCTGATGGAATAATCAGATTAGACTGTGTATTGGCAATAAAAATGAGTAGTGAAATGGTAGAATGATGTAAATATCAGAGAATTGAAATCTGGAGAGGAAGAAAGTAAAATTCAGTGGAAAACTCTGGGCAACCAAAAAATAACATGAAGGGTATGTGCATGTGTGTGTGTAACAGAGAAAGTGAAAGGGAAATAGCAAAGTTATACCTACAAGAAATCTAAATTTTCTTACTTTTGGTTGGGGTTATATTTCTTTCAACCTCTGCCTCTTACTTGGGCTGCACCATGCCTCAAATACTGTCTCAACCAGAATGTCTCCCATAGTTCTCTGATTTACAAAAATTTCTATTTTAGACTGCTGTATAATGTCATTGTCTTTTCCATTCCCCATTCTAGAAAACCACTTAGTGTTTTCATTATTTCCCCTCTCAAACTAGCTACATTTATTCTTATATGTGAATGAAATTCGCCATAACATGGGCTCGCTGAACATAGAATCTTTCTGAAATGTGGCAGAGATACAAATAAAATGTAAAGCTTGTTTAGCATAATAGAAAATGCATGCTCCTTTTCAAATACTGTATTGTTCTAAATATAAACATTGTTGTTCATACATCTTCCCCAACTAAGTTTTGAAATTAATACTGTCTTACCCATAGAACTGACTTGACTTTCAGGCAAACAGGATTCTCTTATATGAACAACCAGGGGAAGAGAGTAAGAGACAGTGCAAGTTCTGATGATTGTTCAAACAATTTAATGCAAATTTGGGGTTAAAGTGCTAGTACTTGTTCCCTTGTATTAAAAATACATAATACTTGGATACTTCCTACTACACACTTTCTTTGAAATAATAAAAAGAGTTGTTTCAAAGATCAAAAAGAAAAATTAGCTATGATTTTAGTCTTCAAATATAATTAAGGATGTGAATATTTCCAATGGCCAGTGCTATTTGCACTTACAGAGCTCATTCGTGTTGTCTGGAGTTACCTGAAGCATTGCATAAAGACATTCTCCTCAAAGGAAACAAAAACAAAGGCACATTTTGTTTCTAGTGCTTTGGTTTTATCATAATGTAGATAAGTTCTGTATTATCTGTTTTTGTGGCTCCAGTCTATATGATAAGTATTTCAAATTCTGTTTTTTGACAACTAAAAAAGTGATCTCCTTTAGTGTCTTCCTCTAAACTAGATTCCCTAAGGATTTGAATCAGCTTTATATTTCAGTCAGCCTTTATCCAGGTATGGCCTTAAAGAGTCATCTCCATTTGCACACATATGGAGAATTATACTGCCTGAAAAAAATATATAACATATGATACAGGCAATGCTATGGATTTTTTTTAATTGTTATTAATTAAGAAAAGCTAGCTTCTACTTTAAAAAAGGCAATATTTGAGGAGTGTAATACAAAACAAATTTGCTTGTCCTGGTAATAATCAAACATGAGTTGTTGGAGTTGTGAGAGGGCTCTGCTCCATGCAGTCATTCAGGAAACCAGGAAAATGGATATGATTTCTGGAATCTTCCTGAGGAAGAGAAGACATCTAGCAAATAGACAGAGAACAGGCTGAAGGAGGGTAAAGGCACACCTGGCTCTTAATCACCTTGGTCCAGAAGAACCAGGCATCACTCATGTTTGTATTTTCTTCATGAGAACTACTCATATGGCAATACTTAGATACCAAGGAAACTTCAAAGTACAGTCTTTGGCTGGACAACCACTTTCCACCTTTAATTTAGATACCAAGATACCAATACTTAGATACCAAGGAAACTTCAAAGTACGGTCTTTGGCTGGGCAACCAATTTCCACCTTTAATTCTTACCCTGAAAGAAGAGTACAAATCTCTGATATACACTTAACCATTTTTGTCATAGTCCCTTATCTGAATGAAGTGAAAGTCGCTCAGTCGTGTCCAACTTTTTGTGACCCCATGGACTATACAGTCCACGGAATTCTCCAGGCCAGAATACCTCAGTAGGTAGCCTTTCCCTTCTCTAGGGGACCTTCCCAACCCAGGGATCGAACCCAGGTCTCCTGCATTGTAGGCGTATTCTTTACCCTCTGAGCCACAAAGGAAGCCCATTGAATAAATCTATGCAATCCCTTTGACAAAAAATAATAATATACTGCCAATACTAGTTTCCCATCTAGATAATATAGGAAGACATTATTAAATGTTGCAACAGCTTTATTAAAAGATCTCCAGGCTTCCATACCTGTACTTCCTACTGTCCATTCACCACATAGCAACTAGAGTATTACTTGAAAAATGCAACTCAGTTTATTTAAATTCTTTGCTTGCAATCCTTACTAGTTTCTTTGAATGTGAAAGTGCAAACTCTTACCAAAACTATCAGGGAGTGATTACTTGGCCCTATTTAACTATTTTTGCATTGATCACTGAGGAAGGCTTTCTTATCTCTTCTTGCTATTCTTTGGAACTCTGCATTCAGATGCTTATATCTTTCCTTTCCTCCTTTGCTTTTCGCTTCTCTTCTTTTCACAGCTATTTGTAAGGCCTCCCCAGACAGCCATTTTGCTTTTGTGCATTTCTTTTCCATGGGAATGGTCTTGATCCCTGTCTCCTGTACAATGCCACGAACCTCCATCCATAGTTCATCAGGCACTCTATCAGATCTAGGCCCTTAAATCTATTTCTCACTTCCACTGTATAATAATAAGGAATTTGATTTAGGTCGTACCTAAATGGTCTAGTGGTTTTCCCTACTTTCTTCAAATTAAGGCTGAATTTGGCAATAAGGAGTTCATGATCTGAGCCACAGTTAGCTCCCGGTCTTGTTTTTGCTGACTGTATAGAGCTTCTTCATCTTTGGCTGCAAAGAATATAATCAATCTGATTTCGGTGTTGACCATCTGGTGATGTCCATGTGTAGAGTCTTCTCTTGTGTTGTTGGAAGAGGGTGTTTGCTATGACCAGTGCATTTTCTTGGCAAAACTCTATTAGCCTTTGTCCTGCTTCATTCCGTATTCCAAGGCCAAATTTGCCAATGTGCTTTCCCAGGTGTTTCTTGACTTCCTACTTTTGCATTCCAGTCCCCTATAATGAAAAGGACATCTTTTTTGGGTATTAGTTCTAAAAGGTCTTGTAGGTCTTCACAGAACCGTTCAACTTCAGCTTCTTCAGCGTTAGTGGTTGGGGCATAGACTTGGATTACTGTGATATTGAATGGTTTGCCTTGGAAATGAACAAAGATCATTCTGTCATTTTTGAGATTGCATCCAAGTACTGCATTTTGGATGCTTTTGTTGCCCATGATGGCTACTCCATTTCTTGTAAGGGATTCCTGCTTACAGTAGTAAACCTGTATGCAAGTTAGAACTGGACATGGAACAACAGACTGGTTCCAAATAGGAAAAGGAGTACGTCAAGCTGTATATTGTCACCCTGCTTATTTAACTTATATGCAGAGTACATCATGAGAAATGCTGGGCTGGAAGAAGCACAAGCCGGAATCAAGATTGCCAGGAGAAATATCAAAAACCTCAGATATGCAGATGACACAACCCTTATGGCAGAAAGTGAAGAGGAACTAAAAAGCCTCTTGATGAATATGAAAGAGGAGAGTCAAAAAGTTGGCTTAAAGCTCAACATTCAGAAAACTAAGGTCATGGCATCTGGTCCCGTCACTTCAAGGGAAATAGATGGGGAAACAGGGGAAACAGTGTCAGACTTTATTTTTTTGGGCTCCAAAATCACTGCAGATGGTGATTGCAGCCATGAAATTAACAGATGCTTACTCCTTGGAAGAAAAGTTATGACCAACCTAGATAGCATATTGAAAAGGAGAGACATTACTTTGCCAACAAAGGTCCGTCTAGTCAAGGCTATGGTTTTTCCAGTGGTCATGCATGGATGTGAAAGTTGAACTGTGAAGAAAGCTGAGCGCCAAAGAATTGATGCTTTTGAACTGTGGTGTTGGAGAAGACTCTTGAGAGTCCCTTGGACTGCAAGGAGATCCAACCAGTCCATCCTAAGGGAGATCAGTCCTGGGTGTTCATTGGAAGGACTAATGCTAAAGCTGAAACTCCAGTACTTTGGCCACCTCATGTGAAGAGTTGACTCATTGGAAAAGACCCTGATGCTGGGAGAGATT
This sequence comes from Bos indicus x Bos taurus, assembly GCF_003369695.1. Lineage (NCBI taxonomy): Eukaryota > Metazoa > Chordata > Mammalia > Artiodactyla > Bovidae > Bos > Bos indicus x Bos taurus. The sequence goes on from NC_040077.1 coordinate 54,666,985, forward strand.
GGTGGCAGGAGGAGAAAGGGACAACAGAGGATGAGATGGCTGGATGGCATCACCGACTCGATGCACATGAGTTTGGGTGAACTCCGGGAGTTGTTGATGGATGGGGAGGCCTGGCGTGCTGCACTTCATGGGGTCGCAAAGAGTCGGACACGACTGAGTGACTGAACTGAACTGAACTGAACTATCTTACTCTGCTATCCTCCCTGTTTTTCTCCCTTGTTTCATATATTTTAGCTACATTTAATTTGTGACCCACGCTCATCTCAAAGTTATGCGTTTACTGTAACTTCCATCTTAACTGCTCATCCTTCAAATTTCTGCAAGTAAGACTTCTCATTCAGGTTGCAGATCTAATGTCCTATCCTCAGAAATATCCATCCTGACCACCTGAGCTAAAGAAGCAGCCTCACAACCTGTTGCTCTGTACTATGTCCTTGCATTGTGCTCTCTAACACCTGTCTGTTCTATGGTACATGGCATCTTATAATGAACATATTTTATAAGCTAGAATGGCCTGTTGTTGCTTCTCTTTTGATAATGAGGAAAGTATGACTCAGATCCAGTACTGACTTCCATATACTCATTTAGCTGTCAATGGCAAAGCTGAGACCCAGAAGGCACTATATATTCTCAACATTTATTTTAGAAAATACACTAGAGAATGTAAGATATAATGATCACCTTATATACGTTTGAATGAATTGGTATTTCTTTTTCAGAGAGAAGGAAACCTACTATTTGTTAGCAAATAATAAGTAATATGTAACTTTTAAATAAATACCATGTCCCAGACAAGTGAAATGTAAAAATTAACATAGTTTATTTGATACGTGTTGAGTATAGTAGTCTCTAGCTATATGAGATATGAGGGCATTTAAATTTAAATTACAAACAATTGATTCCTCAGTCATACTAGAGAAATCTTGGTTCTCTACAGCTACACGTGTTGAATGGCTACCATATTTGATTCTCAGAACATTTGAATCATCCAGAAAGTTCCAGCTGAGAGTGTTGGTCTGTAAACTTGTCTTTCTAATGCTCTCATCAGATTTGTTTTTCTTGATTTGGGATCCCATAATTCTCTTTTTCTTCCTAATAAGTTATTCTTGGAATAATTGCTCCATTTTCTGTTCTAAATGTCAGAGACAGGCTTTCAACAAAGCAGCTGAGGTGAGGCAGGGAGGGGCATAATTGCAGTTCACTGTGAATCTCTATGAAAGATGGTGCTCATAATTCCTTTTTACTTTCTATTTTTATTACAATTGGTGATTTTCTCACTGTTTTACAAAAATAGAACTGTAAGAACTTTAAACTCATGATTGTGCAAAAATTCCTAGGACGTTTTGTGACATTGAGGAATTGCATAATAAGCTTACCCACTATGAAATATGATTCTCCATGCTGTTTCCTTTTTTACCTTTTTTCTAGGTGCTGGATGCCAGGTTATAACCTGTTTGCAAGGATATAAGTATTATTTCTGACCTCTTATAGACACTTGCTTATAATTCAGGAATAAGCAACCCAGCCTCTGTCTCAAGCTCTGTAAATGATAATACTCTCATTTTTCTCATTTATACTAGAGAAGGACTATTTTCAGATATTCAGTGATTTAGACTATTGTTTCAATATTGCAAGATGACCTCAGATATAAGGAGGTTCCGTTTGTTATTCTTGTGAAAAATATATTAGTGAGGTCATAAGGAAGAATATAGACGACAGACTAGAACCCAATTACAAGAACAGGAAAATAATGTCAAAATTAATATTATTCTGATAATGGGCATGTAATTTTCTAAGTTTATGTATTCATGACTTGCACTTCAGATGCATTTTTTTCTGATTCAATTTGGTAAAACTTTTTTTTTTTTTTCAGACTTTAAACTTTTATTTTGTATTGAGGTATAGCCAATTAAGGTGGTAGTTTCAGGTAAACAGCAAAGGGACTCAGGCATACATATACATATATCCATTCTCTGGGGGGATTTGATAAAGCCCTAACTGAGGCAGCTTTTGTACTGTAGCACTGTTATCCAAATAGCTAGACTTTGCCCAAGGAAGTCAGATGATTGTTATGGAATCATCTGCTTTGTCACTTAAATACCAATGAAAAATTTTTCTTAATATGTAGTTAAAGGGGAACATTGACTAATCAAAGATGAATACCCAAAATAGTGAGAAGAATTGATAAGGAGATTAGATATGAAGACAGTTAAAAGAAAACAAGAGTCCTTATTCTGGATAAGAGAAATCTGAGAAGGAAAATAATCGTTTTTAACATGTTTGTGAGTCTGTCAAGAAAATGTGATTTTTCTATCTTTCTCATTTCAAAAATCTAAAACGTTACAAATGGATGGATAGATTTTGCATTAATGTAAGTGTGAAATACTTAGTAGTACCATCTTCCTACTAAACATTTTTTTTTAACTCTGTTTTTGCTTAGGCAGAGATTGAATTCCACCTATTAGAAAATTTTAATGTATTCATTTCTTGTCTGATTATTTTTTCTTACAAATTTCTAAGTCTATGATTTCTTCTAACCGAAAGATACTATAATTAATCAAAATTTTGAGCCAATGGACAATTTGGGGCACAACTAAAAGATATATAAATAGCATGGAGGAATTGATTACTGATACCTAATTTTATTCATTGAAGTATAATCTATCCTTAATGTTATAAGTAGACCAAAAAGTAGCTACTTTATATATAATTATAACTTTATGTAACTACCTTAGACCTTTCTCCATCTTTTTGATGAATCAAAATGTGTAGTCCATCCGTTTGACTGTTTCCTCTTGCTTTAATCATCTTTCAACTTAGAAAATTTGCCTTTTATGAAAAACAACTCTTTTTTAAAAATTTTCCTAGTTTCCTCTAATGTCAGAAGAAAAATAAACACACAAAATCACACGTGTGAAAAGTGTATCCATCACTCTCACACCGCATACTCAAAAATACAAATCTAAAGCAACAATAACATAATCCAGTCCTTTGGCCACCTCATGCGAAGAGTTGACTCACTGGAAAAGACCCTGATGCTGGTAGAGATTGGGGGCAGGAGGAGAAGGGGACAACAGAGGATGAGATGGCTGGATGGCATCACTGACTCGATGGACGTGAGTCTGAGTGAACTCCGGGAGTTGGTGATGGACAGGGAGGCCTGGCGTGCTGTGATTCATGGGGTCGCAAAGAAGTCGGACTCGACTGAGCCACTGAATTGAACTGAACTGAACTGAATGCATAATTCTGAAGCAAACAAACTAGCATTGATGAAAAACAATGATGAGCCTTGATCAGACTCAAGACACAAGTTTTACAATCATTTTATATTTCTATATTTCACACAGTTTCATCTCGTTGGTATTTTGAGATGTATGTTATATTGGTTGCCTTTATCAATGGCTCTGCAGGCATCTATGAACTCTATGATTAACCTGTCATGTGTTTTCATACTTTGAATAAAATTTTGCATTTAAAATCATATTAGAAGACAAAAAGGCTTTAAAATTATCTATAAAGTGAATGCCTCCCAGTTTAATCTCCTTTTAATTTGATAAAATTTGATGAAATGGAAGTTCATTTTTAGACACATTGTTAAACTGTTCAAATTACTCATCTCTTCCATATTTCCTTATTTGAGACTTTGAGAAAAATGTGATTTCCCAAGAATTATGTCCAGAAATTGCCCCCAAATGCTATTTTAATGCAAATGAAATTCACAAATTACTTGGTTTTCCTTGTGCATTCCAAAATAATTTGCTCAAAATTGATGAACAAAATCACATTGGATTTTTTTTAGTAATTGGCAACAGTCCCTGATGACCCAATTAAACATAGAAGTTGTGTTTTTCAGAAATGTAATTTTAGGAGAGAGATAAGGAGATAAGTTCATTTAAGCACTATCCATATTACAATTGTAAAACTTTCTCATTAATACTGAAAAAATTCAGCTGAGGTGAGAATTAAGTAACACAGCATAATGATATACCAATACTCATTTTAAAATGTTATTTTGTATTAAAGATGTTCAATGATGTTTTTCGTATATAAAATATACATTGCAATTTTATGAATATTACAATATGGAAAATGCATAGTACATATGTAATTTTCTTACATAAAATAGTTTATGATAGATGTTGCAATAAAAATATTTGGAATAATGAATACTTTAAGATAGCCTGTAGGAACCACAGACAATAGAAACAGTGCATCCTGGTATGACACTAAGATTGAAAAAGGACCCTTTTGCATTTTATATTGTAAAAGATTCTGTGATCTGACGGCATTTTGATCTTCCATGTTATTGTGCAGTTAAAGTTATTTTTTGAAACCTGTTGTTCACTCGCCTAGTCATGTCTGACACTTCGCGATCCCATGGACTGCAGTACACAAGGCTCCCCTGTCCTTTGGGTATTAAACACAAAATGATATTTGATACTGATTGTTTAACCAACATCCAGAACAGTCAACAACACAATATCCAAAGATATATACAATAGAAATAATTTTGAAACCTAATATATAATATGTAGGAGCCACTTTTAATACAGTATAATGGTTTAGCAGTATCAATTATAGAGTTTGAGAGACATAAACATCACAGCTTATTGAATAATTTTGTTATGATAGAAATGTGATCTTAAATATATTCAATTATAGTTAATTATTCTCTAGAGATTAAAAATTAATTCTTAAAGTTAATTTATTTCTGAATATATTAAATTAGTTGTATTAAGGTAATATTAAAACAGAAACTTTGTATAACTTTTTAATACCAAGCTTCTTGGTTGCCCCATCTATACATTATGCAACATTAAAACAATTCAAATTATTCCAACATTCAAAACTGTTTTGAAAAGTAATGTTGTCTTAGGGGATTTCATTTGTAATGCGTAGTTTGCTTTCTTTAAAGTGTCTAGTCTCATGTTAGTCCTATTCTGTATTTTCAAAACATAACTATCCTCACAATATCTTTATCTTCTGATTTTATAAATCCTTAAAAGTTTTCCACTAAACTAGTCCCCGCAGGTCCTTGAATTTCACCTCCTGTTTTTTTTCACACACACACTCTTCCCATCATCAACCATTTCCCCTTCTCAATACAAATTAATTCAACCCATCTTGATGGCTTTCAATTCTTCCACTCATTCCTAGGATCTGTAAAATGGAGTCCTGAACAAAGAATGTTTGCTCTTTATCTGATCTAGTTGGAACACAGAAGTTAGTGGTGAAAATATACAAATCATTCTTTTACTTATAATACATGTACAATATATATACTCTGTGTGTTGAAAGGAATTGTTGGTTCTGCTAAGGTTAACTTCATTGTCCTGTCCAGATTCATAGGGTTATGAGTCCCACTAAAACAGAAAGCTCCTTGCAGGTGACTTCTCATTTGGCCTACCAGATTCCTTGGGTTTGCAGAAGTGTGGGATGTGAAGACTGAGTAAATGAATGAAAGGGTATTGATAAAATTAATATACACTCCCTATAAAACAGGAAACAAAAAACTTTAAAATAAAGACATTTATTTAATTTAGCATGTTCTAAACCTTTCAACCAAACATTTGACTTTTTTTCTGATACCTTGTAACATCTTACAAAAATTTATATATGGTTTTATATTTCTAAACAAAAATGTTTACAAAGTTTTGTTAGAGTTGCCTTAAGTGATAAAGTTGACAGTCAAAAAATATCTCTCTATATAGTTCAGTATTTTTCTTTTATCTGAACCAAGGCAGATACAGGAGAAATAAAAATTATTGAGCAAAAGTAAAATAAGTAATATTTTATTTCTAATGTAATAAATGAGACATTCTAGTGACTAAAAATAAAAGTAAATTAAAACTTATAAAACATCTTTTAACTTTTTAGGCCACTATTTTAATTTTTAGCACTTCTCAAAAATTAATATAGTAAATATTTCAGCATTTAAAAGCACTGCATAAATATCCCACAGAATGATGAGTGGATTTTACATGGAATATTGACTGCATTTTATCCTGACTCCATGAAAAGAAAATAAATATGCTTTAAAAACATTGACCTACAGAAACTTTACAGCTTTCTTGAACTAACATCTTGACAGTTGAATTCTTCAGGGATTGTCTAATACCTTTAGGAGGCTGAACAGATATGGCTTCATTGCTGAAAATTCTTAGGATAATTCTGACTCACCATAGTTTAAAGCCTGGTCCCTCAGGAATCAAGCGAAACTGATGTACATGCAGAGAAAAAGACAAAATAGCCACCTACTCCAAAGCTTTGAAAATGGGTCAACGACCTATGTTAGTGCATTACAGCTGCAGTGTCCCTAAGACTTAAAGGAGAGAAAGGAATAAAAAGAATTAGAGCATGCTACCCTATGGTTCTCTTCCTTTAATACATTTATATGCTGTGTTCTGTTGTTTTGCCTGAGTTGGGACCTGCTGAAAATTGAGACCAGCTGTGCAGTTCTAAAAGATAATGTTTGTCCTCTTTTCATGGAGAAGGTAAGGGTTACGTTACCAACAAGCAGACATTCTAAAGCAGACTTTAGAACATTTAACCAAATCCATATAAGCAAACAAAAATATGAAAGGACATATACTTAAAACTGTTTCCTTTAGAAAGATAATTAAATTTTATGAGGATAAAATATCATTTTGGTCAAAAATTTCACATCAAGTGACCAGTATCAGATATACCAGTTGTAATAGTTAAATTCAATTAGTAATTAGAAATATGACTAGATGATATGTCAAACTTCTCTAATTTAATTCTGATAAGTGGAGAAGTTGCAGAGCACAAGATACAGCATCATGAGACTTTAGCTTGAATCACATTGTAATGAGATGTGACGAAATATGGTACATCATATCAAAATAAAATGAAAAATTGGATATGCAATTTAACTTTTGATACTAAGTATGCATACAGGGGGAGAAACAAATTATGGGAAGTCTAGGAAAACTGTGAAAGCAAGTAATTTGAATTTATTTACAGATCAAATCTCCACTCTAGTAACACCCAGCAGAGCTGCCATCATTAATAGTCAGGGCTTAATATTGCTGCCATTTCAAATTGCATCGGTTGTAAAATTGGAGCACTAGTTGTCAGGCTAGATGTCATTCTTTCTCCTTTGAAAATGATTGATATTGGTTCAGATTTATTTATTCACAGAACCACCAAATAATGCAGGAGGCTAGTTTTTGAAGTAGGATATTTTAAAATTATATTCTTACTGTATTTTTCCACATAACACATGTTTATATTTAAATATATTATCTTAATGTGTTGACATTTGTTCTTTGACCTCAGCCTACTTTCTCCTTCTTACTACAATACACATGTTCTTAGCAATCAAATGCTGTAATGTTTAATTTATGATGGGCTCTCTGAAAACTCAAAAGGTTAGAGGCTTATTATGCATTACTGTCTTTGAAATTATTCATTAGACACACTAAATCCTCATGAATCAAATTCGTAGACTGTTCTTTGGTCTCCAACCCTAGTTGCAAACAATACCAGGCCCAGAGAGAGGAATTAACCCGTTAGTATTCTCTCTCTCCTTGTCATGTCCCTTCAGTCTGAGATAGAATTTTGGGTGTCAGCTAGTGGAGGGTCTCAGAACTACAACATGCGAGTTAAGAAAGGAGCATAGCACTTAAACTTGTTCTGGCTGTAGAGTTGGTCAATCAGCTCTTTCAAAGTTCAGAAGAAAGTTCCTGAATATAAAGGGTAGAGTAGCTTCTTCCAGAGATTTTGTTCAGTGATAAGTGTTGAGTGTTTACTGGGCAGCCGCTTATAAGTAGTCATTTGGGTGTAATCAATCCATGTCTCTCAATCAAGGCATTTGGTATATTTTAGAGAAAGAATGGGGGTTTCCCAGGTGGTGCTAGTGGTAAAGAACATGCCTGCCAATGCAGGAGACATAGGAGACATGGGTTCAATCCCTGGGTCAGGAAGATCCCCTGGAGGATGGCACTGCAACCCACTCCAGTCTTCTTGCCTGCAGAATCCCATGGACAGAGGAGTCTGGCGGGTTATATTCCATAGGGTTGCAACGAGTTGGACATGACTAAAGCAACTTAGCACAGCACAAAGAAAGAATGGAAATGCAAATTAGATCACATTTCTGAGAGACTAGAATGACAAGGTAAGAAATTTTGACTGACATATTAGGTTGGCCAAAACGTTTGTTCAGGCTTTTACATAGGATTTTATGGGAAAACTCAAAACAAACTTTTGGCCAACTCAACAAACACAGTTTTATAAAGGACAACATGATATTCTTAAAATTGTAGTAGAAGTTATGTACATGCTTAGAATAAATATTTTGAGTGATTTATTAGAGTATCTGTGTATAATTTGTTTGTAATGTTTAAATAACTGAAGACTATATGACAGTAGTTATCTAAAAACTTTATAAAAGCATTATCATCTCCCTAATCTGGGATGTTATATCATTTTGCACATTCACATACTATATGATTCAACAATTTTGTCACTTTCTGGTAACAAGAGTCTAAACAAAATATGAACTCCTTGAAGGGAGCATAAATTACTTGATCATCTTTGCATCTCCAAGACCTATGACAGTGCCCGGAACATTGTAGAGTATTAATAATCACAGGCTAAATGTGAATAAATGCAAAATATGTAACTAAAGAAATGAATAATAAAAACTGCTTTATTTTACTTCTAATCTTATATGTAAGAATGCAAATCTCCTATTTGTTTTACATATTTATTATATACTTTATTATATACATCTGGACAAAAGTCAAGTCCTACATGTTATTCTTAAAATTACTGTTATTGAGTTCATATCACTCAATTATAAATCAATACAAAGTAGCTAAATATACAAAGTAGCCTCCAGTTTCTTGAGGCTAAAATTTCCTTGTTTTCATTTGGCATTGATATTGACTTAAAAAGGACTTTAAGTAGGACTTGAAAGAAAAAAAAAAGATGCTAAATAAGCACAGTATTAAATTTTATTAAAATTGTTATTTTCATATGTAGATTCCCATTATATTTAGAAATGAATTTGTTGTTTATTACAGGAATTTGCAAGCCAATGACATACATTGATAAATCACTACAATATGTAGTGATGTAATAGATATAATGTGAAGTTTGCCTGTGCTCAGTCCCTCAGTTGCATGAAACTCTTTGTGACTGCATGGACTGTAGCTCACTGGGCTCTTCTGTCCATGGAATTTCCCAGGCAGAACAGAGTGGGTTACAATTTTCTTCTCCACAATATGAATTTTAAAGAAATACACATAAATACAAAGATAAGAAATATCTTTAGCATAATAATACATCTGCAATTTGTAAGTTATAGAAGTAATCATTTAAATATTTGTTTGATTCAAATTCAATTAAATTTTTAGCCTGTGAGGTGTCATCTGCATGGAGATATAGAAAAGAGTTTATTAAAATTATGAAAGGCCCACTTTTTAAAATCAGATTTAAATTTTGGTACTTTAATGGATTCAAGTTAGATCTAAGACCTAAATTCCTCATAAAGTATAATATTAAATTTGAAACAAAAAGGATGAAATATTCTTTTGAAATATGAAAATTTTAAAAAGATGAATCTAGAAACATTTGGCTTCAAGATAGAAAACTCAGAACCAACATCTAAAAAGCCTAGCTTTTGTAGCAGAGTCTAAATATTCACAGGTGTGATTAATTGCAGGTACAATTTTCTGCACCTGCAATCACCTGCTTGTGGATTTAATTAGTCATTGGTGCCTAACTCTGAGAATACAGAACTTGAAAATGACACCTGGAAATTTCTACTTCATTTGACATAGATAAGTGATAAATAAGAGAAAGATAGTGCCCTCAGCAACTGCTTAAAAAGTTTAGTACTAGATGTTACACTTTTAAAAGGGGGGAGTAAGTAGGGTAAATAGTATAAAGAATCAGTTTTGAAAATAGTCCTGCTAATTTGAAAAGAATTACTCAGTAAATATGTCTATGTAGTATTAGAACACTTACATAAGACGTCACTCAGTCCAAACATTTAGTTCCTCAATCTGAATGGATGAACACATACTTTTATAAAAAATCTCAAAAAACAGAATTCACAAAGCAACCATATCACTAGATTCTTGATTATCACATGCATTCTAAATAAAAACTACACTCAATCAAGAATGGTTTATATTTGGAGACTGATTCACATTCATTTGTTTAGATAATTGCAATTATCAGGCTATCCACACTAAATGATTGAATCTAGGCACTAAAACAGAAGGAAAATATTTCCACCAGCATAATTTCGCATTTTAATAAACCTGGCTCAATTATGCTGATGGTGTGGAAGAAGAGGCAAAGAAAAGTGATCATCTAAGTTTTAAAAAAGAAAGAATAGCAATGGTGATAGATGAATAAAAGGGGATGGTGAAGAGTGATTGGCACTTACCATTTCTAGCCTGGAAAATGAATGGCAGTAGACAGATTGTCAGTTCCAAAAGGAGGACTGCATAAGGTTCAATAAATATAAGAAAGAATTTTGAAAGGGAAGGAAGGAGAGGCTAGAGAACAAATAGGGGGAAAAGTCAAAATTTATACTTAAAATAATAACTATGGCTGTATGTTATACCAATTTTACTGGAAACCTGATGCTAGGTCCGAAAACCATCTTTTACTGATGCCTATGGGTTCTCTTTGTAATATAAATCATCATACCAATTCATTCACTTATTAATTTTTAATGTTACCATCGACAAAATCCCTCTAGGTGCCTGTACATAATTACCAAAATAGAGTACAATCATAAAATGAATAGAAGTTAAATTCAAAATTAAATAAAAGCAGGTCACCTACACATTAGAAAAGACCCTGATATTGAACAAACCAAGCCATTATCAAACTAGGAACAGATGGCCTAAAACAAAGGGTATATGAAGACAAGGATGTCCTCAGGACAAGCTTTCCTTTATTGAGGAGAGAGGGAACTTCCATAATATAAGAAACATTTTTTTTAATCTGTGTAACCTTAAAGGAGTACTATTTTCAAGGCTATTTTATTCATTTTAAACTCACCAGTGAGTATATCCTTCTAATTTACACATGCATGAAATATTAGTAAGAGCAGCAAAGTTGATATTTGAGATGTTGTACCATGTCCAAGTTTATTGGACACTTGTGGATTCTCCTAGACCCTTGCTTTATAATGGTTCAAGTTCAAAAAGATTTTGCACTTTAAATTTTCTGAATTGTCTTCCTCAAGATAAAGTCCTTCTCCCTTGTTATTTATAATGCACTGTCTACCCAGACACTAGATTCAATTCTTCATATAACTGTATCACAGAGAAAGATTTTTTCTTTTTTTAAATTTTGTCTAATTTTGTCATAATTGGTAGCTTTTCAGTGTTAGTTCAGATCCTCAGAAACTTGCATTTCCTATTAGCTTCTGTGGTTCTAGCACAAATACTAATAAGACATTTTTGTCTCTTCTGAGTAAAAAATGCTGCCTGCCAATGTAGGAGACACAAGAGATTCTGGATCGATCCCTGGATCAGGAAAATCCCCTGGAGTAGGAAATGGCTACCCACTCCAGTATTCTTGCCTGGAACGTTCCATGGACAGAGGAGACTGGCAGGCTACAATCCTTGAGATCACAGAGTTGGACACAGCTGAGTGCACATGCACACACCCACACCCACACACACGTGAGTTTTTGTAAGCTGAAAAAATTACAATATGATTAACTAGATTTCCTGATTTCCTTTTTCTTTATTTATTTGTAAACATCATCCAAATCTGGAGCTAGATCTTTAGGAACAGAGAATGCTGCCACCAGGTAAACAGAGTAATTTGCAGTTACTATAAGAGGCTGATTGCTTTGTTGACTGAGGGCTCTTTGACTTAAAGTGAGGACACTTTCTCTTCTTTATACCTTTTGGAGATATGAACTATATTACTGACAAAATTGCATGGAAAAGTCTAAAGATCATGAAGAAGAAGACCTTGCAAATATAGAATGAACAATAGTATTTACAGTATTTTTGGTGAAATTTTATCGACCTCCTTGTTACTTTGAGCTTGCAATATATTAAAGGAGTTACAGCTATAGATGCATTAATTAGTGAAATTTCTTCAGAATAAATAACTTTGTTATTATGGATCTGAAAGTCTCTAATATCAACCTTTATTTTTTACTTAATAATTGTATTGTGCTTATAACTTAGAATTGTGAAATCTCTCTAGAACAGAATAATCATCACAGGGTTCACCCATAACAGGTAACATGGTGTCTATGAGGGATAAGAATGTAGTTGTCCTACATCTTTGATTATTGTTTATTGTTTCCCAAAATGTACAAATTGATACTTCCAGATTACTTAATATATTTTTGATAGTAAAGTGATGGATATATTAGTCAATGTAATTAAATTTTACATTTATTTGTAAAATATTTCCCTTGAATTAATCTGAAAGAAGCAGGTTTTACTCTGCAAGTTCAAAGCATAGTGATAGAAATATTTTCTGTTGTTAAGCATTTAACAATCTTGGGTCATGAAATTAAAACCCATGAAATAGAGAATAACACAATATAACAACAATATATAATGGGTAACTAACTGAATGATACAGACATATGTACCAGACAATTGGTACACTGAATTAAGAGTAAGATCAATAAATCCAGGAAGAGTAACAGGAGAAAGCTATTTTAGGATGAAACTCAAATTCACTTGACATAGTTAATATTTGAAAAGACACAGGAGAAAAAGGGGTCATATATCAAAAGAAAATATGCATGAAATATCTGTGATTGAGATGAACCCACCTTTGTCAAGAATATATTTTAAACCTCCTACCAGGGCTGTGAAGGCAGAAAACCTGAACAAGTTATCTTCACTATCCTTAATGAGTTTATAATCTGATTATGAGGAAAGTGAAAGTGAGAGTGAAGTCGCTCAGTCGTGTCCGACTCTTTGCGACCCCATGGACTGTAGCCTACCAGGCTTCTCAGTCCATGGGATTTTCCAGGCAAGAGCAGTGGAGTGGGGTGCCCCACTGCCTTCTCCAAGGGATCTTCCCGACCCAGGGATCGTAAGTATAGAAAGGATAACTGAGACAAAGGCTTTAAGAAATCTTTCAGTGTCCTGAGGAAAGAAAACAAAGAGTATCTACACAATAATCAAATAAACATTTGAGCTGAGAAAAGTAAAAATGAAATGATTTGAATGAGTATAAGAGCTCAAAAGGCAGAGTGAGAGAGAATTGTCATAGGAGGAAAAGACTGCAGTGAAAGAGGGAAACAAACTTGTGCTGAAAGGACCATGGACCGGGACCAGGGAACAGTGAATCAGCAGGCTGGATCAGAACCTGTAAGAGGCTACGGTGGAGGAGAGATGCCTGGGTTGAAGTAGAGATGACATAGGAAGTCGGAGTGGCTGTTATAATAGATCAGAGGACTGGATTACACGAGCCACTGTAGCCAGACCTGGGAGACTTGTTACTTTTGGTCAAAGACAAGAGAAGCTGAATACTATTCTATAGTTGGAAGACTTGGTTTGTGTCAGTTGTGAAGTCATTTTCAAAGGTAAAGAAGTCGATAAAAAACTGTTTTAGTGAATATATAAACAAAATTTAGTCTGTTGGTAAAGGTGTCATGATCAAGAAAGATTGTGATCCCATAACAATTATTTTGAAATAGAGATCATCTCATTAAAAACTAAAAAAAAAAAAAAAAAAAAAGACCTTCATGGCCTCTTGGGATCTGAATGAACACAAAAAGTAGAAAAGGTTTAGCATTAATTTGTATGTCGCTAAATAGAGATTGTGATGGTAGACTATAATTTACACACATTTTAGAAGGAATAAGATGAAGGTATGGAGCTTCCATACCTGTGGGTCAGAGAGAGGAACTAAAAAAAGCAAACTGACAGTGATAATTCTAGAAGGGTACGGAATCAAGATTGATTGAAACAATAAGGTCCCATTTTTGAAAGTCGATTAATAATGTAGCAGAGATTAAGCAGCTTTGGAAAATGTTCAAGTAGTGGTGTTAAATGGCACCCCACTCCAGTATTCTTGCCTGGAAAATCCCATGGATTGAGGAGCCTGGTGGGTTGCAGTCCATGGGGTTGCTGAGGGTCGGACACGACTGAGCGACTTCACTTTCACTTTCATGCATTGGAGAAAGAAATGGCAACCTACTCCAGTACTCTTTCCTGGAGAATCCCAGGGACGGGGGAGCCTGGTGGGCTGCCATCTATGGGGTCACACAGAGTCGGACACAACTGAAGTGACTTAGCAATAGCAGTAGTGGTGTTAAAAATAATATAGTGAACAATTAGGCTGAATTTGTGCAGCATAACATCAAATGAGAGTGAGACAGCACATATCCAGTGACCTAGGCAGAGCATTTACAGAAAATAGAAAAGGTAAAAGCATTTGCTTCAAAGTAGTCTTGGTTTAAATACAGTCTGAATTCTGTGGGACTCTATCATTTATTTTTCACTTAAAATATTTCTATATTTTGGGAACTCAATTTTTATTCACATGTACTCTGCACCTAGAATAGAAATACATGCCAGGATAAATGAGTCATCCAAAGTAGTCATAAAATCACATTTTAGGTAAATATCCTATTTTACATGTTTTTAGGTGCCATAACACTGATGGGCCCTAGAATGGCAATTAGCCAGAATTGGGGATTACAAGCAAAAATAATAAAGAAATTCAGGCACAATATATGCAAAAATCTAACTTTGTGTTGAATTAGGCCTGCATTTCCAAAGCCGTGATTTTAAGAGTTATAAAGCACTTGAAGGGCACAGTTAATTTCTTCCACTGATTCATCATGAAAATTGCAAAACACATTTATCATCAAGGAAAAGACATTTGTGTAAAAAATGGACAAAGGCTTTTTGCAGGGATATTGTTAGATCATCCACCAAGTCAAAACAGTTGTACATTTTGTTAATATGTTACTGGAATCAAAATGCTACACAGTTAGAGCTGGATTATGTGGCCTGCTGCCAAAATTTGTAGCTCTGATTACAAGGATCAAGTTTAAGTAGTTCCTCATTGATTTATGTCTGATGCTTCATAATTCACTAACTGATGGGATAAGAAACTAAATTTGTTAATTGGACAGTAAAATACATTTTTTTGTCCTTCTGTTTTAATACTTTTGAACTTTTAGGCTAAAGTTGTTAAAAAATACATAATATAGTAAAATCTATTACATTAAAAAATCATGGAGATGTAAAATATTGGATATGGGACCTAGTGTAATTTTTTAAAGAGTTTTTAGTTTTATTTTATTTTTTGGCTGTACTCAGGCTTTGTTGCTGCACTCAGGCTTTCTCTAGTTGTGATGAGCAGGGTTTCTCATTGCAGTGGCTTCTTATTGGAGAGCACAGGCTCTGGGCGCTGGGGCTTCAGTAGCTGTAGTGTGTGGGCTCAGTAGTTGCTACTCGCAAGCTCCAGAGCCCTGGCTCAGTATTTGTGGTATATGTGCTCAGTTGCTCTGTGGCATGTGAAATCCAAGACCAGGCATCGAACCAGTGTCCCCTGAACTGCAAGGTGAATTCTTAACCACTGTACCACAAGGAAAGCTGGGGACCTAGTGTAATTATTTTTATTGACAATCATAATTAAAGGGATGTAAACTCAATTGTGTAAGTTAAATAAGATTTATAATAAATACCATTCCTATGTGTAGCAAGTCAGTTCATATTTTTAAAAAATGACATGCTCTTTCTAGCAAGAGGTGTTGTAAATCACTATAAAACCCCAGATGACATTGCCTTGTTGTATAAGGATAAATTTACTATTTACATTACTTTATAAGGTTTTTCAGGACTTCCCCAGTGGCTCAGACAGTAAAGCGTCTGTCTACAATGCGGGAGACCTGGGTTCGATCCCTGGGTCGGGAAGATTCTCTGGAGAAGGAAACGGCAAACCACTCCAGTACTCTTGCCTAGAAAATCCCATGGACGGAGGAGCTTGGTGCAGGCTACTGTCCATGGGGTCACAAAGAGCCGGGCAGGACTGAGCAACTTCACTTCACTTCATAGGGTTTTTCGTCTTCTACAGATTGTTTAACTACTCCTTTTCCATGGAAATATTGAAAAGCATGAATTCTTTTACTATCATATCTATAATCTTTTAAATTATATTTGCCAAAAATATATATTAAAATACTATTATCTTTATATTTGAGTAGATTAAAATAAATGAGATGACATTTTGCATTACCATTGATATTATTTCAGTATTTCCTTCCATTAATCCCTGTCATTATGACATTACAAAATATTCCACTTTTAATAAAGCATTTCAGAAATACTGAGTTGACCAATACAACTAACAGCTTGATCTTAGAGAATTTGCTTATCACAAGAGTTACGCTATATATTTTTATGTACAATAGACTAATATTAGCACCCAGAATAGAGAGGAAATGGGAAGCAGTAAGGAAAGAAGCAAGAACCCCAAAGTCAAATAATGAGAAAAAAAAAAAGACAGATAATGAGGGAAAAAAAATGAAATCCACATGGATCAACGTAGGGCCAATTTCAGGCAGTTTTAAGAGTTAAAATGGGGTGGGAACTGAACATGTCAGTCATCTTCCAAGAGTAGTACAAATCTGTTGTAGCTGGTAGAATTGAAACAATTGTCCATGGGACATTATGGAGGAAAGTGGAAGTGACCTGCCTGGGGAAACTGAGTTAGCAAGAGTATGTATGGGAAGCTAATATCTTCCCTTCCCTCCAGCTGAAGTACAAAGTATATATTTCTCCCTTTTTCCTCCTATATACTAGGAAACTGAGGGACATAGAAACTGAATGTATCTAAGAGACTTGTGTAGAAATTAGTTAGAATGGCTCTTCCACTGGACAGTCTTTGGGGTACTGTTTTCTGATCATGGTGCAGAAATATGCAGGGTGCAGAAAGACTCCAAGGCCTTCAATCATTTGTATAAAAGACTATTTCAGAATTTCACTAGTAGAACAAGGGTACTAGCAGCTCTGAAGAGAGATTCCTGGGTCATGCAGGGGCAAAATAGGCAGGAAAGCTTGCAGACGAGTACATGTTCTTGTAGAGACAATCTCATGATATAATGTGTCCTCAGTAAAATTAAATTCTTTTGTTGATTATTTTCTGTTTCACCTCTTTGAATTAAAATGAAGTGTACAGCTCATCTTCTACATACTATTTGGACTGATCCCTGCTCTTTGTTTGTCTTTTTCACCAATTCTCTCCCTCCAGCTTTCTTTTCCAGTCACTTTAACCCTTTGTTCCAGGTGTTTGTTTAAATGCAATTTAATCATTTACCAAAGAGGACAGCAACACTTTCTAATGTAGGGAGCAACCCTCTTCTGATTACTCAACCTCCTTATGTTTCTTCACAGCATTTAACATTCCTGAACATATTTTGTGTTGCTTTGCTACTCTTTATTTTCCTCTAGTAGACTGTAAGTTTCATGAAAATAAAATTAATTTTGTCATGTTTTATTTGCTGCTGTCTATAATATGATGCTAAAAAATCTATGAATGAGATATTGAAATGATGAGTGAAAGACTTGTTCCACTTTCCTATTTTCACTCTTTACCTTAATAAAATATCTCAAGTATACTAATTTGAAAAAAAAGTTGGCTCAGTAGATAAGAATTGTGTTTATAAGTATTGATTTAAAACCAGCATTGGGCTGTAAAGATACTACTTGATGGAATTAGGCAAATTAATTATGGAATATTTCATTCTTCTCTATGCAACACTTTTCAGTTCAGTTCAATTCAGTCACTCTGTCATGTCTGACTCCTGTGACCCTATGGACTGCAGCATGCCAGGCTTTCCTGTCCATCATCAACTCCCAGAGCATGCTCAAACTCATGTCTACTGAGTAGGTGATGCCATCCAACCATTTTATCCTCTCTCGTCCCCTTCTCTCCTGCCTTCGATCTTTCCCAGCATCAGGGTCTTTTCCAAGGAGTCAGTTCTTTGCATCAGGTGGCCAAAGTGTTGCCATGATCTTAGTTTTCTGAATATTGATTTTTGAGCCAGCTTTTTCACTCCCCTCTTTCACTTTCATCAAGAGGCTCTTAAGCTCTTTTTTGCTTTCTGCCATAAGGGTGGTGTCATCTGTGTATCTGAGGCTATTGATATTTCTCCTGGCAATCTTGATTCCAACTTGTGCTTCCTCCAGCCTGGCATTTTGCATGATGTATTCTGCATATAAGTTAAATAAGCAGTGTGACAATATACTGCCTCGATGTACTCCTTTCCCAACTAGTAAGCAATCTGTTGTTCCATGTCCAGTTCTAACTGTTGCTTCTTGACCTGCATACAGATTTCTTAGGAGGCAGGTAAGGTGATCTGGTATTCGCATCTCTTTAAGAATTTTCCACAATTTGTTGTGATCTACACAGTCTTAATCAGAGAAGGCAATGGCACCCCACTCCAGTACTCTTGCCTGGAAAATCCCATGGACGGAGGAGCCTGGTAGACTGCAGTCCATGGGTTGCTAAGAGTCGGACACGACTGAGTGACTTCACTTTCACTTTTCACTTTTCTTCATTGGAGAAGGAAATGGCAACCCACTCCAGTGTTCTTGCCTGGAGAATCCCACAGATGTGGGAGCCTGGTGGGCTGCCGTCTATGGGGTCTCACAGAGTCGGACACAACTGAAGTGACTTAGCAGCAGCAGCACACAGTCTTAATAGAGGAGGGTGAAAAAGTTGGCTTAAAACTCAACATTCAGAAAACTAAGATCATGGCATTCAGTCCCATCACTTCATGGCAAATACACGAGGAAACAATGGAAACAGTGACAGACTTTACTTTTTGGGCTCCAGAATTACTGCCGATGGTGACAGCAGCCATGAAAGTAAAAGAGGCTTGCTCCTTGGAAGAAAACTTATGACCAACCTAAACAGCATATTAAAAAGCAGAGACATTACTTTGCCAACAAAGGTCTGTCTAGTCAAAGCTATGGTTTTTCCAGTAGTCATGTATGGATGTGAGAGTTGGACTATAAAGAAAGCTAAGCACTGAAGAATTGATGCTTTTGAACTGTGGTGGGTTGGAAAAGAGTCTTGAGAGTCTCTTGGACTGCAAGGATATCCAACCAGCCCATCCTAAAGTAAATCAGTCCTGAATATTCATTGGAAAGACTGATGCTGAAGCTGAAACTCCAATACTTTGGCCACCTGATAAGAACTAACTCATTGGAAAAGACCCTGATGCTGGGACAGATTGAAGGCAGGAGGCAAAGGGGATGAGATGGTTGGATGGCATCACCAACCCAATAGACATGAGTTTGAGTAAGCTCTGGGAGTTGGTGATGGACAGGGAAGCCTGGTGTGCTGCAGTCCATTGGGTCGCAAGGAGTTGGATGCCACTGAGCAACTAAACTGAACTGACACAATCAAAGGCATTGCCATAATCAATAAAGCAGAAGTAGATGTTTTCTGGTATTCTCTTTCTTTTCCAATGATCCAACAGATGTTGGTAATTTGATCTCTGTTTCCTCAGCCCTTTCTAAATCCAGATTGAACATCTGGAATTTCATGATTCATGTACTGTTGAAGCCTGGCTTAGAGAATTTTGAGCATTACTTTGCTAGTGTGAAATTAGTGCAAATGTGTGGTAGTTTGAACATTCTTTGGCATTGCCTTTCTTTGGATTTGGAATGAAAACTGACCTTTTCCAGTCCTGTGGCCATTACTGAGTTTTCAAAATTTGCTGACATATTGAGTGCAACACTTTCACAGAATCATCTTTTAGGATTTGAAATAGCTCAACTGGAATTCCATTACCTCCACTAGCTTTGTTCATAGTGATGCTTCCTAAGGCCCACTTTTTCTCCCATTCCAGGATGTCTGTCTCTAGGTGAGTAATTACACCATCATCAATTACCTGGGTCATGAAGATATTTTTTCTGTAGTTCTTCTGTGTATTCTTGCCACCTCTTCTTAATATCTTCTACTTCTGTTAGGTCCATACCATTTCTGTCCTTTATTGTACCCATCTTTGCATGAAATGTTCCCTTGGTATCTCTAATGTTCTTGAAGAGATCTCTAGTATTTCCCATCCTATTATCTATATGCAATAGTTTTAACTTCTTAATATTCCAATAATTATAACAATTTTGTCTCAATAATTAGAATAATGCCTCCTGTAATTTGACCAAAGCTTTGTATTAAAATAAAATATAACAACATTTTCTTATTTTGACATCTTACCTTACTCTGAGTGGGTCAAAATAGCAGTAAAAAAGTATCATTTAATTATTTTCAGGAAATATTAAAATATCCATTTGAAATTAATGTACTTAGGTCCTTCACATCTACATAAAGAATAGGAAGAGGAAAATATATTACCTACATCTCTATTATCCATGATAAGATAGGATTCAAATAGAAGCAAAGAATCTATCCAAACTTACATTCTGTAGGCATACTGCTTGGAAAATATTTAGCAATCAATCATTTGACCAATATGAAAATGTTATCCCAGTCCTTTAGTCTATATATTTAGATAGAAAAATTTTCCTGTATTATCAAAGGGCTTCCTGGTGGTGAAGCCCTTTGATAGTAGTGGTGGTAGTAGAGAATCTACTTGCAATGCCAGAGCCACAGGAGATATGGGTTTGATCCCTGGGTTGGGAAGACCCCTGGGGGAGGGCATGGCAACCCACTCCAGTATTTTTGCCTGGAGAATCCCATGAACAGAGGAGACTGGCAGGCTGCAGTCCATGGAGTTGCAAAGAGTTGGACATGACTGAACAACTAAGCACAGCACAGCAAATCACAGTATAGGTACCTTCACTGTTAGCAACTTCCTGTGGATTGTCTTTAAATCCTTTATAGAGGGTCACTATTGTTCGCTAAGATGCACAATCTAATCCTAAAACATCTTCAGCGTAATGTGAATATGTCTATATTGACAACATCAAGTATTTTCTAGCTAATTATGAAACTATGGTGGGAGAGGGTATATTAACAGCTTTTACCTTCCAAATGAAAGATACCCATGTTTAAGTGAAACTTTGTCTTATTTCTACACCCATGAGTGCTTTTTTGAAAATGTTTTGACCCTATGATTATTATATAATGTTATCATTTATGCCAAGTGTTGTTAAATGTGGAAGTAGCTATTCTTATTTTTACAGAGTGAACTATGAATGCTACTTAACAAGTGAGCTGTGCCTTTATACATGGTTAACTATTAGTGTGAATCACATACAGTTGTGATTTTAATGGTTAAAAGTTGTTGTGTATGAGCAATTTAATATGCATCAGTGAATTTTTTTCCCCATGCTTCTAAGGAAGCTAACCTTCCTAGGTGGCACAATGGTAAAGAATCCACCTGCAAAGCAAGAGATGCAAGAGATACAGATTTGGGTATCTCTGGGTCAGGAAGATCCCCTGGAGAAGGGCATGGCAACACACTCCAGTACTCTTGCCTGGGAAATCCCAAGGACAGATGAGCCTGGTGGGCTATATTCCTTGGGGTCGCAAAGAGTCAGACAGGCCTCAGGCACTAAAGTGAATTCCCTAGGCAAGAATACTGGAGTGGGTTGCCATTCGCTTCTCCAGGGGATCTTCTTGACACAGGGATAGAACCCAGGTTTCCTGCATTGCAGGCAGATTCTTTTCCATCTGAGCCACCAAAGAAGCCCTAGCAAGTAAATAACAAAACGTATGATCACCTTGGCCACGTTAATTGACTCTTGAGGGGGCGTTTATGATGTCAGCTTCCCTGACAGCTCAGCTGGTAAAGAATCCACCTGCAATGCAGGAGACCCTGGTTTGATTCCTGGGTTGTGAAGATCCCCTGGAAAAGGGATAGGCTACCCACTCCAGTATTCTGGCCTAGAGAATTCCATGGACTGTATAGTCCATTGAATCAGAAAGAGTTGGACATGACTGAGCGACTTTCACTTTCACTTTAAAGGGAGATCTAAATTACTGTTTTTAAAAGACAGATGAAAGCATCAAATATTGAGATTTTAAAGAATAAATATTACAGTTCCTTGAAAATATTGGCATTTTCATATTTATAGAAATCATACCATTTCAAATCTTATTAAGAAGATAAATTAAGAAGAGCTGGATAATTTCCAGTTTTTTCCATTCTTTTCTCCTGACTATTCTCCACCACAGTCCCCATAAATGGATAGATGATGCCACTCTCAGGTTAATGGAAAACTCAGGAAAAACAGGATAACATGCATCTCATTTTCCTTCTATTATAAGAAACAATTAAGAGCTTTAATTTAAACTGTATTTTATTGAGCCATTGACCCAGGTAACTTAAAGACATCAAAAGCCTGTAAGACACACAAAAGATAAGATTGCTTGAAACAAAACAAAACCACCTTATTAGATACTTTTAAAAGGAAAAATACTATTGTGTATGCTTAGGTTTTGAACCCATTAGGCAACCTTTGTCCCTTCTCTCTTGTAAGAGTCAAAATTGAAAAAGAAAAGAAGTTGAAGGCTGTGAACTATTTTCTCTGTATCGAAAACATAAAGTGTCAAAGAATAGGATCCAATACAATGTGCTAAGAGTGTATATTTTCACAGAAATTCTTTGTTCTAATGACCCGTTAAAAAATGATTACAAGTTTTAAAAATTCATTTAAATTTAATTTGACCACATTACCTCTTGGTTGGCTCATAGTTATCTCCAAGTAATTTTTTAAATAATTACTTCAAATGCTGCATTTTGCTATACATCATGAAGTAACTAAATTAAGAATTTAAATTATGCTGCTTTAGTATTTATAGTTAATCATATTTTCACTTCATGAACAGCTTTTAATTGGGAATTTGAGCTTAAATTTAATAATATAAAACTGAGCTCATTCAACTTATTGTTGAAAGATCTCTTCAATTTAACTATTAATTAAATTTGAGCCTTAATAAGTGTTTTATGTGATCTATGGTATTTAGATATTGTCAAGATTCTTCACCTTTTTACATAATACATAGAAATACTTTATTTTAAAGATTCTAGAAGGAAATGGCACCCCACTACAGTACCCTG
This sequence comes from Bos indicus x Bos taurus, assembly GCF_003369695.1. Taxonomy (NCBI): domain Eukaryota; kingdom Metazoa; phylum Chordata; class Mammalia; order Artiodactyla; family Bovidae; genus Bos; species Bos indicus x Bos taurus. The sequence goes on from NC_040077.1 coordinate 54,690,005, forward strand.
GAAAATCCCATGGGCAGAGGAGCCTGGTAAGCTGCAGTCCATGGGGTCGCTAAGAGTCAGACACGACTGAGCGACTGCACTTTCACTTTTCACTTTCATGCATCGGAGAAGGAAATGGCACCCCACTCCAGTACTCTTGCCTGGAAAAATCCCAGGGACAGGGGACCCTGGTGGGCTGCCATCTATGGGGTCGCACAGAGTCGGACATGACTGAAGTGACTTAGCAGCAGTAGCACATAGTATTAATGTAGATTTAACAAATTAAATGGAAAGCTGTAATCCTTAATGATGATATATAATGATAATATTATAATTTCACCTAATAGTGTTACCATTTTACCAAATAAATAGGAAGAGAGAAAGTATTAAACATTTCTTGTGTCTAAAATTTAAGAAGCATTTGGAAGCATTGTCAAAGATGCCAGAGATGGACAGTTTGGGGAAAAAAAGAAACTTTGAAGAAAAACTCTGTACTAAAGTAAAAATGAGGAACACCAATAACTAAATTTTGTAAATTGTTGATAATATATTATTTTGAAAATAATCTTCCTGAGAGTTAAAATGTATTTGAGTTGGGAAATGAAATAAATAGGAATAGCTAAGAGGAAGTACAATGGAATGAGAGCCTGTATCTTATCTTGAGATCTGATTATCAGTTGGTTTCTAGATTGATGGCTGGTATCAGGAAGTTTCAGAAGAACTTGCAGAGACTCAATTTTGCTACCAATTAGCTGTAGGACTTTAGAAAAATCAATTAACACCTTTGAATTCCATTAGTTTTCTCATATACAAATTACAAGTTATCTCCCCCATTAACATTATTTTATTCCCATAGCTAAAATTCTGTCTCTCTCTCTTCTATGAAATCACACAAAACATCTTCCTAGCCACATGTATCTATGGAGCACTTGACATACACCTATTCCTACTTAAGGTAATTTGTAGGTAAGCTTGGCTTCCCTAGTGGCTCACATGGTAAAGACTAGGTCTATTTAATACAAAAAAAGTGACTTTTCTCATTAATAATATTTAAATATTGCTTTTGTGTTGCAATGATAATGTTTTTAAAATATCACATTAATTAAAATACTTTAAAAATTAAGTTTACTCATATTTTTTTCCTTTCTTAGTATGGCTTTCATGAAATTTAAAAGTACCTACATGTTTCACATTGCATTTCTGTTAGAAAGCACTTGTTTAGAGACTTTTATTCCATAGAACTCTGTGCAGTACAGCAATCCATATTTTCTTAAAAAGGCCCTTGGGTGATGCCAATGTATACAAAATTTGAAAATGACCAGGTTGCTACCTTAACTACACATAGTAGACAGCAAATGATGGTGGTGTGGTTGGGATAGCTCATCATCTCCTTAGTGTGTGAATTAATTCTATCAATGAATGAAAGTTCAGGCATTGGGCTGTTCTGGCTTGACATACTATTCAGGCAAAAAGAAGAGATGTCCACCATTCTGAATGGCACAGTTAATGAATAATAAACTTATCTGAGGTTATTAGAAACAATTAGAACCTTGTCTGCTATAGTAAACAGGAGCTCTTTTCAGTAAATGATGTTTCTTACCATTTTAACACGAGAGGCTGGTATCCTAGTAAAATAACAAGCAGAAGAAGGTAGAACTATTAAAATTGAGCTGAAGACTTGGCTGTCAAAGTTAGGTGGTGAGTAAGCCTGATTAATTTACTTATTGATCCATTTTTGATGTAAATTGAACAGATTTGAATGGATTCTTGGAAAAGCAAAGAATAAGAATAAAGGAGACAGTAAATTTTTGATTCAAGAAAAGTCATGATGCTGTTTTTTTCCCCCTGTATGGAGAAAATAATAAAACAATATATTTAAATGAAAATACATTTAGAATTAATTTAATGAAAAGCAGGGTTTTGCACTAGTCTGAATGCATAAAGGTACAGCTGCGATGCATTCTGACATCCAGATATAACGGAAAGGACAATGATATACAGCAGAATGTAGGTAATGAAGCTTTTAAGGAAAGAAACATCTATTTTCAAGCTTTTCATTTTATTCTGATTTTTCCCTACAGATGAAAAACACAAAACTTACGTTCTTGAAAAGCGGCTTGATTAAAAATCGCCCACAGGACAGTTATACTCTTTCTAAGATCCTGGTTGAAGTACAGTAGATAGATTTTAAACATATATATATATATATATATATAAAAACAATATGTATTCATATCAGCTGATTAGTCAAGCCCATCCTTTTCCCTTTGAACAGTCCCTTTAAGAGAAATAAACTACTCTGGCATCTTTGCAAACAAGAGTGGGTGTTGGGATGCAAAGAACCCTTTAGTGTTTTAGAATCTCAACAGGGCTTACTGCAAAGGGCTTAATAGCCTTTTGAGAGAACTGAGGTTGCATTTTGTGCCATCGCGAATTTAAATCCAGGTCACAGAGACGTGAAATAGCAAATGACACATTTACTGTGCCCCCCAGCTGCCTTCTCTAACTCACCAGGGCTGCTTTCTGAACAAAGTGAGCATGCCAATGTTAGACTCGTGTGCAAGTGGTTTAGTCGAACAGGGAATGTTAAAAGAAGATATTCTGCCCACAATTAAAAAGCTACTTAGCTCAATTGCTAATTTGCCCCTGAAGTGTCAAATTAATGACTGGCCTCTCTGAAGGAGCTATAACCCTCCACCTCATGAGTGGAAAAACTTTCAAGCTTTTCAGTGAGTCAGACTTGAGATTGAAGTACTCAGGGAGAATGTGTCCGGTATTGAATTGCAGAGTTCACAGGCTATCATCATCAATCTATTTAAAGTTGTTCTGCTCTTGAAAACTTGTTAAAATGAAAGTCACCATCATGGTTATTTTGCGGTTGTGTATGAAGAATGATCTGCATTGATGAAATCTTAATAGGTTATTACTACTGTCACACCACACTTTCACAAGTGTTTTCTTCAAAATATTCTCACTGGTGTATCCCCCTCCTGCAGATCAATACCATATGGTTAATTCCAAAGTTACGATTGAGAGGCAGATAACCTGTGAAGGGTGAGAGCTGGAAGCTGTCATTCCTGATGTCCTCAGAGATCCTTAGCTTAGGAACCACAGGAAGAGAACATGGAATTTGTCTGTCAAGTACAGAGAAGACAAAGCATTCAGCTGAGGATATTATTTCCCAGGCCAGTGACTATCTCTCAGCTATGACTAAGATCTCTTGACTAGGCAAATATTTGAACACAGTAAAGCTGTTTCTTGGCATGGCTATCAGTGAGAAGAAGTTGAGGAACTTCACACACACACACCCACGGACACACACACACCAGGGAACCATGCTAACTATTTTCTGAGCTCGTGATTTGGGGATTAGGCCTCATTTATAAAAATATTTGAATGATTCTGATAGTCAGCCAGATTAGGGGAATCCCCAGCCTGTGGCATAGAACTGTGGTTTATCTGCAAAAACCCATGAGCTGTCTCATTGGTCCAGATTTTCTGAACCTGTAGGACTAAACTTACTTTTCAAGGTAAAGAAAAATAAATATATATACATAAAACAATCTGCACTTCAGCTACACTAAATATTATTGTATATATTTTTTCTTCCCATCAAAAATAGATGAGAGGAAGAAATATTATATCTTAATGTATTCTTTCCTTTGATTCTTCATTATTTTCAGGGTATTTTGTGATACTAAAAAAAACTTTCTTCATTTTGAGAAATCATTCTATTCTAAATAGAATTCTGGTTTTAATCTCTTACGAAGACCTGGGGAGATGCTGTAGAACAAACTTCCTTCGCTCACTCTTAGACAGTATTTATGTGCATTCTGTCCCCTGTATGCACAGGAGGAAGTCAAATGCTTTAAGAGACACAAAGTTAAATCAGGAAATTTATGTATTTATTTTGCCCGCACAAAATTTGAAGTCTTTCGGGGGAGATAAGTCATATACGTAAGGATCTATAATACAACAAAAAACATAAGACTGATCAATTTGACTACACTGATATTTTAAAATTCTGGGCATCAAAATGTATCATTTTATTAGAGTTAAAATGTAAGTCACAGAATTTGAGAAAATATTGTCATTGAATATAACTGACATAGGAATAAAATCTAGAATGTGTAAAGAACTGTCAAAAATTAATAAGAAAATCAACTACACATTAGAAAACTAGGTAAAAATATCAGGTAATGAATGAAAATGGAATTGCCAATAAAATATGAAAAGTTACTGTAACTCAGTAAACATCAGGGAAATATAAATTAAAACCATAAGATACAACAATTGTATCAATTTTCCAGAAGTACTGTTAAAACCAGTACTAGAATGTAGGAATTCATATATGCTTCTGTTGGAAATGTAAAAAAGTGCAGTATCTGTGGAGAGCAGTCTGGCAAAATCGAGTTGAGGTCATGCTGTGCCGTGTTGTGCTGTGCTCAGTTGTGTCCAACTCTTTGCTACCCCATGGGCTGCAGCCCACCAGGCTCCCCTGTCTAAGGGGACTCTCCAGGCAAGAATACTGGTGTGGGTTGCCATGCCCTCCTCCAGGGGAATCTTCCAACCCAAGGATTGAACCCAGGTCTCCCTCATTGCAGGGAGATTCTTTGCCATCTGAGTCACCAGAGAAGCTCAAGAATACTAGAGTGGGTAATCTATCCCTTCTCCAGGGGAACTTTCCAGCCTAGAGATTGAACTGGTATCCCTTACATTGCAGGCAGATTCTTTATGAGCTGAGCTAGCAGGGAAGCCCATTTGAGGGATATTCTAAAAACAAAATATCATTCCTAGGCTTATGTCTATATTGGTTGTCTAGCCAGAAATAGGTATTCTAGCTGGAAATTAAATAATTAAAATGTCCTAAAGGAACTACTGACAAGGTTTTGGGCAGGCTTAAGATGATTACAAGATGATGCTGTGAAAGTGCTGCACTCAATATGCCAGCAAATTTGGAAAACTCAGCAGTGGCCACAGGACTGGAAAAGGTCAGTTTTCATTCCAATCCCAAAGAAAGGCAATGCCAAAGAATGCTCAAACTACCACAGAATTGCACTCATCTCACACGCTAGTAAAGTAATGCTCAAAATTCTCCAAGTCAGGCTTCAGCAATACGTGAACCGTGAACTTCCAGATGTTCAAGCTGGTTTTAGAAAAGGCAGAGGAACCAGAGACCAAATTGCCAACATCTGCTGCATTATCAACAAAGCAAGTGAGTTCCAGAAAAACATCTATTTCTGCTTTATTGACTATGCCAAAGCCTTTGACTGTGTGGATCACAATAAACTGTGCGAAATTCTGTAAGAGATGGTAACACCAGACCACCTGACCTGCCTCTTGAGAAATCTGTATGCAGGTCAGGAAGCAACAGTTAGAGCTGGACATGGAACAACAGACTGGTTCCAAATAGGAAAAGGAGTACGTCAAGGCTGTATATTGTCACCCTGTTTATTTAACTTATATGCAGAGTACATCATGAGAAACACTGGGCTGGAAGAAGCACAAGCTGGAATCAAGATTGGCGGGAGAAATATCAATAACTTCAGATATGCAGATGACACCACCTTATGGCAGAAAGTTAAGAGGAACTAAAAAGCCTCTTGATGAAAGTGAAAGATGAGAGTGAAAAAGTTGGCTTAAAACTCAGCATTCAGAAAACTAAGATCATGGCATCTGGTCCCATCACTGCATGGTAAATAGATGGGGAAACAGTGGAAACAATGTCAGACTTCATTTTTTTGGGCTCCAAAATCACTGCAGATGGTGACTGTAGCCATGAAATTAAAAGACGCTTACTTCTTGGAAGAAAAGTTATGACCAACCTGGATAGCATATTGAGAAACAGAGACATTACTTTGCCAACAAAGGTCTGTCTAGTCAAGGCTTTGGTTTTTCCAGTGGTCATGTATGGATGTGAGAGTTGGACTGTGAAGAAAGCCGAGCGCCAAAGAATTGATGCTTTTGAACTGTGGTGTTGGAGACGACTCTTGAGAGTCCCTTGGACTTCCAGGAGATCCAACCAGTCCATTCTGAAGGAGATCAGCCCTGGGATTTCTTTGGAAGAAATGATGCTAAAACTGAAACTCCAGTACTTTGGCCACCTCATGCAAAGAGTTGACTCATTGGAAAAGACTCTGATGCTGGAAGGGATTGGGGTCAGGAGGAGAAGGGGACGACAGAGGATGAGATGGCTGGATGGCATCACTAACTCGATGGACGTGAGTCTGAGTGAACTCCGGGAGTTGGTGATGGACAGGGAGGCTTGGCGTGCTCATGGGGTTGCAAAGAGTTGGACACGACTGAGCGACTGAACTGAACTGAAGATGAATCAGCAAAGGATAGCAATATCCCAGGACTAACATCAGTAAGGAGTCAACCAGCTCTGGGCTGGAAAGTGCAGAGGGGTTACTGGGGCCGCAGGAAGTATGGGGCTTTAAGAGAAGATTACTAAACAGGCGGGGTGGTTCTTCATGAGATAATGCAGCCAAGTGAGGTCACATAGGAGAGGAGGTGCCTGAGGTTTAAATTTGTTGTTTATTCACCAACTCTTTTGCAACCCCATAGACTGTAGCCCACCAGGCTCCTCTGTCCGTAGGATTTCCCAGGTAAGAATACTGGAGTGGGTTGCCATTTCCTTCTCCAGGCTGTCTTCCCAACCCAGAGATGGAAGCTGCATATCCGTCATTGCAGGTGGATTTTTAACCACTGAGCCACCTACGAAGCCCGAGATTTAATACTCAGACTCATTCTCCTGTTTTCCTCTGATATCCTGGTCTAACCAACCAGAAGTCAGATCAAGTGAGCCCCTTGGTGGAATCCATAAGTGTCAGACTGCCAAAGCACAAAACAGAGTGGAGACCTGGAGGGGGCCAATGGAAGAATTAAATCTAATCTCAGTTGAAATCCTCACTAATGCACACATTCACAGAATGTCCATGTTAGGACTGTTGAAATAACCTAAATAACCGTAAATATGTAGGCATGCTGCAGTCCACGGGGTCTCAAAGAGTTGGACGTGACTTAGCAAATAAATAACAACAGCAAAAAATCTCATAATGTTCTGAGAAAGAATAAAGATGCAGAAAATAAATGCAAATAGTATGTTACCGTTTATCATCTAAGACATGTAAAAATATTATGTGGTGATAAAGTACACATAGTAAAAGTATAAAAAAATTCAGAGATGGAATGAATGACATTTATGAGAGAGGTTACCTCTGAGGAAGGGAAAGATGCAGTATTTGGTATATATGTACAATCAGTATTATGTTACTGAAATTCAAATTTAACTGGGTATCCTGTATTGTATATGGCAACCTTAGTCAGGTAGGGATATATAACAGCTTCAGATGATTAGATGCGTTGTGAATATCTTTTCCCAGCCTGTGACTTGTCTTTTCCAGTGTTCTCTGTTGTTGTAGTGTGTCTTGATGGACAGAAGTAATATTTGTTTTGTTGGGCAATGGGAATGCAGGTGTTCATTTTGTTATTCTTTATAGCTTTCTGTGTCTGAAATATCCCATAAGCAATATTGAAAATATCTATGGAACAGAATAAGAACTGAAACATGTCATAAGAAAGGTCTTCTGAATAAAGTGCTTTAGGATGTAGGAGAAATAATTCATATCCAGTGGAGCGGCTCACATACTGAGGCTCAAAATCTTGAGGTATGAATAAGACAGAGAAAAGGTCAGTGTATTCTTGCCAAAAGAACTATATGAAAAAAAAAAGTTGTGAAGGCATGACTGCACAATGTACACTGAGAATAATAAAAAACAGTAATTATAATAACGATGATTAAAATAATGGACAATATAAATATTTTCAATAGCATTTCTTGGGTGTTACTGTGCCAGACAACATTTTGATTTTTGTTATGTTTCACTTAACAGTCTCAAAAATCCTTCCGTGTAAGTACCATAATTTTCCCACTTTAAAAATGAGATTCAAAGATTCTAGGAAATTTATGCAGCTCCACGTATCTAGTAAGTGGCAGAGGCAAAGTGTGAGCCCCAATTGTGTGGGTTCAATGCACACTTACAGCTACACATTTACCCATAATAAATACTGTATCTAACTTTAAGATATACCGTGCATAAGCACTGTGATAACAATTATATGTCAAGTGCTTTGTATGTTTTCTTATTTGATTCTGGCAACAATCTAATGAGTTAGGTACCATCCAAATTTATAAGATGAAATCAAGTAGCTTTCCCAAGAACCACTGGCTATATAATAGCAGAAATGGTATTTTAAATCAGTCCTGTGAGACTCTAGAACCAATGAACCTAGTAAGTTGTTTAATTTAGAGAATACTAATGGTAAGGTATTTTGTTCTCTCAGTAATTGCTTGTGGGAAGATTATAGCACTGACCACTGGAAGCCTGTGAAAGGGGATGAAATAATCAGATCTATGCTACCTGAAGATTAATATGAAAGTGATATGAATTTCAGCTGACAAGTATGTTACCATACATTGGTCACCGTGGTTTTATTTACTATGCTCTTAATTCATTGTTGTCCTGCTTCCACACATACCAGAGGGTCTTACATGTGACAGACACTCAAATTCACACACGACAGGTAATCAATAATTGCATTTTGAATGAATAAATTAAGGAATGAGTGGTATGTATAATCCAAAATAATGATCAAGCCCACATGTTATTTGGGGATTTAGAAGAGGTTATGATACAAGAACTCTATGGATGATTCAGAAGACTTCCCAGCTGTGACTTTCTTGCTTCGTTAGCATCCTGTCTGTGATTCTTATACTAAATGACTCCTGGAGTTCTTTGTGATGTTGTCATTATGAGATGTGAAAAGCAATATGTATTTCTTGAGTGCCCACAAAGTAAAACTCCCATCCAGAAGCAGATAATTAAAAGATACAGCTTTGGACTCTGATAATCATCTGTAGCAGTGGGGTTTGTTAACCAGTGTGATCCCTGCTGTAGAAGGATGGAGATGGCCCACTTTTTCCATAGTTTGGTAGCATTGCTTTAGTTGAGTTTTAAATACATTTGGACCTGTAGGCAATTGGTATTCGTTTCAGATCAATGTGTTGAATTTGAATTCACTCAATAAAAATGTAATTATATGAATAGGGAGAGAAAATGAATTATCATTTGTGAGTCTGTTCTCAGACAGCATTATGGTGAAGTATATATTTTAGAATGATTGATAACACATATTTCTTTCTACACTGTTACCAATCCTATTCTCATTCAAGTGTTTTTCACACACTTAAAAGACTTATTCATGAAGAACAATGTAATAATTTGTACACAGACACAAACTCCCAGTCATCCTCAACAGAGTGTAAAACAAAAATGTTATCACCAAAATTTTCCACTGAATTTCCCTAGTACATTCAAAAAAACTGAACTTCTTTCCATGAAATTGTCAACCTATAGAGTTAGTGAATTTGTATCATTTAAATGTTTCCAAGTGAATAGGCTCATCAGACCACAGAGTTAAAACACATACACTCATGCACACACACACACACACACACACACACACACACACACACACACACCACTTAAAAAGCTTAAGTCTCTGAGGACAGGTTGTACTTTAGGAGTATTTCTTCATAGGATGGATACATCCAGAGAAACTTAAAACAAACCACTCATAATAAATGTAGTTTTTCAGTAGTAAGACATATTGACCAAATTGAAAGAAAATGTGTCTTAGCTATAGGCTGGTGTATAGATAAGCAATAGTTTGTTTTAATAGTGATACTATTTAAGAGTACTATGTATGTATCCCTACTGGTCTTAGGAAATGCATTTCAAGATTTCATGTTCTGTTCATCCAGAACATCCATTCATCACCTGTCATTTCAAAGTATTTCTCCTAAAGCCCCTTTCTTGAAACTGATGTCTTCAATCCCAGATGATTTCCACATCACTGCTTTCAGAAGCAGTTCTTACCTTTAAAATTCTAAGTGATGAATACAATAAAACCATGTTTCATTATGTATTATAGCAAAACTATTAACTATAAATTCTATCTCAGGGTATCTCTTTAGAAATGTGCCATATTTGTTTAATGAACATGTTTTCTTCTGTAAATACATCATTTATTTCTAATGAAAACTCATTTCATTTTTAGGTGTATATACCAACTCTCATGTTTCAGAGATACTTAACTTTCTGTACAATAAAAAATTAACAAAAATCCCATTGTCTATAAATAATGTGCACTGATCCTAATTTAGTTAACATGTGCTTTTTTTGTTATTTTGTTATCTTGAGACAGAGTGATAACTATTCAATTTATTTAACAACTTTTTTCATAGTGGGGTTTGAATCTTCACTTTGGTTTATTCTAAAATTATTTGCTTTACTTAAAGCTTCCCTGGTGGCTCAGATGGTAAAGAATCCTCCTGTAATGCAGGAGACCTGGGTTCAACCCCTGGGTTGGGAAGATCCCCTGGAGCGGGGCATGGCAACCCACTCCAGTATTCTTGCCTGGAGAATCCCCATGGACAGAGGAGCCTGGTGGGCTACAGTCCATGGGGTTGCAAATAGAGACATGACTGAGCAACTAAACACAGCAAAATGCTTTGCTTTACTTAACCAAACAAGCAAAGAAAACACCCACCTAGAATCAAATGTATTATTTTAGGTTTTACATTTTCATTTAATTGTTTTTCTAATAATGTGAAATTAATATTAATGTGAGTTAAGTAATACAAGGGAATAATTATGGGAAAAAATGTTTAGAAATAAGAAAAATACAGTGTTGTTTTTGCAGGGTTTTTAAGGGGCAACAACAAACTTTTTCCAGAGATGATGACATGTTGTCTTAGCAATATTCATGTTTTAAACTTTACCGTACAGAAACGAGGTCTTGAATCCACAAGTCTGACTTCTTGTGCCTTACTGCCATTTGTCTCTTACTCAGCTCATCCTTCAATACTTCAAGCAGACAAGTGTTATGGCTGTAGGGAGGGACACATCTTTGCTTGTCAGAGAATGAGGCATCCACTGCATTTCTGTACAAGCAAACTTCAAAAATTGTATCTTATAAGCATAGACAAATGAAAAGATTATAATAACAATAATTTCGTTTATTACTTTATAAGATTTTAGTTTTCTTCTTCTCTTAAAAATACTAGTTATCTAAAGTTAAGTAGGTATTTTTAGATTCAAAAAGAGAGGGAAAGAAAATAAAGGGGAAAAGATATGGTTGTTCAAAACTAAGATGCAAGAAGGATGATATTTCTGGGAAACATATAGTTAATATTTATTTTTTTATCCAAAATTACACCAAGTGCTATGAATATTCATCAAGATTACTTTCTCATTGCTGTCTGAGCATCTCTTACTGAAGTTTTCATTAAAATGCACAGGAAATGCCTTCATTCTCAAAAGCTACAATTCAAATCATTGAAGATATGTTTAATTTTTTTCTTTATTTCAACAGAAGTAATCCATGCCTTCCTTAATAAACATAAAATACTCACTTTATTCAGATCCAATGGAAGGTATCATTACCCGACAATCATGTATTTGGTAAAATTCCAAGTGAATTGTTAGTAAGTAAAAACTCTCTTTAGTATCAATCTCTATCTACAAAAAATGCCAGTTTAAAAATTAGATGGAATTTTTGGACATACCACATGGGGCAAGAATTATATTTTAAAATATTTTCAGAAGTTTAATTTGAAAATACAATAAATTATTTAACACTAAAGCCCACTTAGAAAACACATTGACTCTAAGGAATTATAAGCAAATATTTTGAAATGTCATTTTTATTTTATTTTTTAAACATAGACAAATTAAAAGATTATAATAATACATAGTCACTATTCAAACTTAGTAAATTGCTGGCTAGATTTAAACTTACAGGTATGCCTTTTAACTATGTAGTTAGCAGAGTCTGTTAGCTCTTCTTTTAATGATCAGTTTATTTAAGTTTGCTGACAGACCTGGAATTTGTTGAGTTCCAGTATTAACGTATTTAGTGATCAATTCATAGGACTAATAATTACATTATCTCTTTGTATGGAGTTTAAAGATAAATCCCTCATTCCCTATTAAAAAGAAGTTGAATCATTTCCTTATTATGGGTTCTGAAAGAGAAAACAGAGGGTGTAGAATGGGGAGGAATCCCTTTCTCTGCTTTTACTTTTCTATCATAGTTCTGAAAAGCAGATTTAGCCTTATAATGGCACAGAATTAGGACACATCATGTTTTCAGCTACTTCATTCTAGATATTCTACAGAACGGGGAACTTTAATATAATCACTTTTTATAGGTGAGAAAATTGAGGTTTAGAGAGCTCAGATATCTTGACAAGTATCACATAACTAAATGAGTGAGTTGGATCTCCCAGTCACCAATGTTTCTGCCTCTCCAAACTGGTAGCTCCATAGATGTGAGTTTCACTGTTTTGGGGCAAGGAAAAATGAAATCATCCTTTTAATGTTCTTTTTCTTTTGACTGACTTTTTTTTTTTTTTTTTGCTACCTAGGTGTTTATAGTGTTTTAAGAAATTTTCTGTTTTCTGTGCTGTGCTCAGGCATGTCTGACAGTTTGCAACCCCATGGACCATTGGACTCCTCTGTACAGTGAATTTTCCAAGCTAAAATAGTGGAGTGGGTTGCTGTTTTCTATTCCAGGACATCTTCCTGACCCAGGGATCAAACCTGCATCTCCTTCATCTCCTGCATTGCCAGGTGGATTCTTTACTACTGTGCCACCTGGCAAGCCCATTTTAAGAAATACATATTTTAAATGTTTTTAATAAATCAGTATTTTACCAGATTATTTCTACATGTTGCTCTATTTTTATTGAATTTTTGCCTGGAATGTGAAGGGACTATAATAATTATAGGGAACTAAGTATGTACATTTATTGGATTCAGTAGCCTCATATATACATATACATGCTGAAGGGAACTTGCTTTGTCTCTCTCAAATGGCCTTGTACCCTTTGCTATGGTATTCTCTCTGTGTTATAGCTGAAGTTGAAGCTCCAATAATTTGGACACCTGATGCAAAGAACTGACTCATTGGAAAAGACCCTGATGTTGGAAAAGATAGCGGGGAGGAGGAGATGGGGCTGACAGAGGATGAAATGGTTGGATGGTATTACCAACTCAATGGATATTAATTTGAGCAAGCTCTGGGAGTTGGTGGTGGACGGGGAAGCCTGGCGTGCTACAGTCCATGGGGTTGCAAAGATTTGGACGTGACTGAGTGACTAAACTGGACGGATTACAAATTTGATTACTGTGGCACAGCTTGTTCTCCTTTGCTTTTTTAAAAAAATTATTCTCATATAGATTTTCTCATTTGTTTCCCACTAATTCCACTACCATTTTTAGACTCTCAACTTCACTTTGCACCCTTCACACTGCAATCCTGCTGTACAAATCTGGGGCAGAAAGTTTTAAATTTCAGTGTTTCTCTGCTAGTTATCAGCCTAAGAAACAATTTTTATTTCTTCTGGTTTTTAGAAATATTTCCCAATCTTGATGAATACGCTTCCCACCTTTATAGTTGTTATGATGCTACTGATATACGTTTCCTTTAGTTGATTTCTGTTTTAAAAACTATTTTAGTCTTGTCTTTAGGTGTAAGATTAATATCTATGACATACAAACTAAAATAAAATACACAATTAAAGGTAAAAGATAATTCTTCACATACTATCTAAATCATCACTTAAGATTTATTTTCAATAGTTGTATGTCATAAACTCCACAATTATTCTTTCACCTACTATAAGAAATCCAGTTTTCTAACTTGAGAGCCCCTCAATATGATAAAACTTTCAAACTTTATAGTTGTTCTACCTGGTACTCAGAGTCCTGGGCACTGGACATCTCTGTCTCTCTCTCTTTTTTTTTTTTCTTATTATTTTCCACTTATTTTTTTTCCTGTTGCTGCTACTACCTAGACACTATTTTTTCCTACTTGTTCTTTCCTCTTCCTTCTGCTTTCTTTTACCAAATGACAGTATTAGTTAAAGCTCCACCCAAAGATCCAGAACTTTTTGGAATTTCCTTTGAGGACTGCAGACCAGAGGAACATTTTCATTTTGTATGTACTGCGTCTTTTATCACGTAGCATTTCTCTAAATTATTGTATTTAAGTGTTTCTTTAGTTGGTCAGTTTGAGCCTTGAGTAGCAGATGAGAGATGATTAGATATACAAAACAGTAATTAGATATGCCAAAGGAAGCACCTAAAAGGATAAAGAGAACAGAGCAGCAGCAGACAGAGCCTTCAGATCATAGTGCACATATAACACCAGTGAAAAGACTGGGTACTTAAAGGCTGAGTAGTGGGTGCTGAGTAGGAAAAGAATCCGACAATCGTACAATTCTAAGAAAGCCTCAGCCAGGCCAGTGGGTTGGCACATTGTAATCACTTATTGAGTGGAAGCTGCCAGGCACGTGTTTCCTCCACTGCTTGAAGGCTGGGGTATGTCCTGTGTACTACACCTTTTGAAAACAACTATGTGAAAAATCTGGTTTCCCAGCACCACACCCTCTCTTAGCAATGATTCAAATTAACAAGGAATGGAAGAAAACAGACTGAAACATTATTTTGGAATTGATTCACTCCTAAATATATTTTATGGCTCAACTCTAGACCAAGGCCTCTTATCTACTGTTAATAAAATTTATGAGACAGATATAGTTCATTGATTTCCATACAACTTTAGAATGGAGGAGACAGACCATGGGGGGAAACCCTAATAATTGAATTTAAGATGACCTTTTAGTAATAAGCAAAACTGGCTTCCCAGGTGGCACTAGTGGTAAAGAACCTGCCTGCCAATGCAAGAGACATGAGAGACACCTGTTTGATCCCTGGGTCAGAAGGCAATGGCAACCCATTCCAGTGCTCTTGCCTGGGAAATCCCATGGACAGAGGAGCCTGGTGGGCTACAGTCCATAGGGTTGCAAAGACTCAGATGTGACTGAAGTGATTTAGCATATAAAATTGAGTAGCCATTATTATTTAGAATAGTTAAAATGAACTAAAGACCTACATTTTAAAATTTTTTGTGTGTATTTATTTCAGTAAATTTTAATTATTTAAACCAACTATGATATGTAATATAAACTGAATTGAAAACATTAGAATTTTGATGAGTTGATAATTCTCTGTAAATAATTTCAGTTGTAATTAATTTATAACTTTAAGTAAAGTTAGAGTGAGGCTGGTAAAGGTTAATGCTAACATTTTACGGGTTAATAAACCTTTCTCTATGTATACATATATTTACAGGGGAGCTACATCTCCTGAGACCTCTGGGATTCTGTGTGACAAACTGCTACTACAGTGCATTATCCATGAAGACATTAGTATCTTGCTAATTAAAATATAGTAGAAAGCAAGGATGATAGAGAACTATGAAAATGGAGATGTTAGCTTTAAGACATGAAATAAAGTATGAAGACTGTGGTAACCACAAAAGAAAATAATATGCATATGAGATACAGAGAAATAGTTGTCTGTTCCAAAAGAGACTTACATCTTGACCCAATAAAATTTGGGATTAAGGACAACAAAATATAACTGTTGCATAGAAGACATGAAAACCAGTCTGGAATAAGGAATCTGCTTCATAAAATCTGTATGTGGTAAATAGCTTCAGTTGTGTCTGAGTCTTCGCAATGCTGTGGACTGTAGCCCACCAGACTTTTCTGTTCATGGAATTTTCCAGGCAAGAAAACTGAAGTGGGTTGCCATGCCTTCCTCCAGGGGATCTGTCTGACCCAAGGATCCAACTGGCTCTTGTCTCTTGCATTGGCAGGCAGATTCTTTACCAGTGGTGCCAATCAAATGCACACCTTTAAGAAATAATGAAAACACCCTTTTCAAGATTTACACTTATTATTTGGCAAGCCACAGAAACCAGTTAAAGAAAACAAAGGACATTAAATAAAAACACATGGTATATGCTCATTTTCAGTATGTGTATGTGTGTGTGTGTGTATGAGAGGCAGAAAATGGACATAGTAGATCTCACTGAATTTAAACACACATACACGCACACACATACACACACACACACACAAGAAGATCCCCCTAATCCTCTGTTTTTTAACTTGTTTCTAAACACCTGCTTTATTATTTTGCAGTCCAGGTCACTCTACTCTACTATCTGGTCTCATTGTGGTTGGAAGATGGAGCCTCCCCAGCCCTGAAGTTTGTCATTTCTCTGATGGGTTGTTTCTCTGTACCAGTTCCAAAGTCTGGGAGGGGTGGGGAACAGTTTCACTTTCTGAGCTTTCAGTCCTGCCCCTGGTCAACTGCAGCCTGAGGCTATTAAACGGAAAAATTACAGAAACAAACAATTCTTAAGTTTTAAACTGTGGGCCATTCTGAGTGATGAAATCTTGTGCTGCCTTGCCCCAGGTCATGAATTGTCCAGTATCTGGTGTATCCACCATAAGCTGGTTAGTAGCCTTTTTGCTTATTGGAGCAACTCACTGAATCTCAGTGCTTGTGTTCAAGTCACCATTATTTCACTCAATACTGAACTCAGAATGTCAGAGTGGAACTGGTGGTAATGCAAATATGCCAAAGAGATGATGTAAGGGGCTTCCTCTAAGTGGAAGGGTGAAAACTATTAATATGGCAAGAAAAAACTCCTTTGCTAAAGTTGCTAGGATCCAAGGTAAGAATGAATTGTCTGTGAAATTTTGAAAAAGTTATAGCCATAAGGCATGGTAAGTGTCTCGTTAAGATGGAAAAGGCATTAATGTGTACGGTAAGATACTAGCACACCTTGTGTTATTGCGCTTGTTCTTACTGCACTTTGGAGATACTGCATTTTTTATAAATTGAAGGTTAGTGGCACCCCTGCATAGAGCTATTGTATGGTGCTAGTGTAAAGTGAGCATTTTTAATGCACTGAGAAATGGAAAAAATCTTGTGTCTCACTCATATTGATATGCCTGTTTTGTTGCAGTAATCTGGAACCAAACCCCGATATCTCTGAAATATGCTTGTATTTGGGGTGGGGGGGCAATACCACATTCACATAGCTTGTGTTAGATTATATTATTCTATTTTATCATTACTTATTGTTGTTACTTTCTTACTGTACTTATTTTATAAGGAGTTTTATCATAGGCAGGTATTTATAGGAAAAAAAAACAATATATATATAGGGTTTGGCACTATCTAAAGTTTCAGGCATCTGCTGGGGGTCTTGGAATGTATCCCACATGGATAAGGGGGGACTACTTTATTTTTTATTTTTATTTTTTTACATGTTAATGATTTTATTTTATTATTATTTTTTTTAATTAAAAAATTTCAGGTATACACATGCTCCCCATCCTGAACCCTCCTCCCTCCCCCCTCCCCATACCATCCCCCTGGGCCGTCCCAGTGCACCAGCCCCAAGCATCCAGCATCGTGCACTGAACCTGGACTGGCATCTCGTTTCATATATGACATTTCACATGTTTCAATGCCATTCTCCCAAATCTTCCCACCCTCTCTCTCTCCCACAGACTCCATAAGACTGTTCTATACATCAGTGTCTCTTTTGCTGTCTCGTATATAGGGTTATCGTTACCATCTTTCTAAATTCCATATATATGCGTTAGTATACTGTATTTATGTTTTTCCTTCTGGCTTACTTCACTCTGTATAATAGGCTCCAGTTTCATCCACCTCATTAGAACTGATTCAAATGTATTCTTTTTAATGGCTGAGTAATACTCCATTGTGTATATGTACCACAGCTTTCTTATCCATTCATCTGCTGATGGACATCTAGGTTGCTTCCATGTCCTGGCTATTATAAACAGTGCTGCGCTGCCAAGTTTAAGTCACATGTAACTTACTGAGACTGTCCAAATAGAGCCAGGGATGCAGAGACTCACAGCATCTCTTAGCCATTTCAGTCTTGCTTCTGGAGGAAGGCAAAATTTTTCCAGATGATGCCCACACCCTAAATGCAATAGATAACCACTTTTATCAAGTGGATATCTTGATATCCTGCCAGCTACAGGAGGAAAGATAGTATATATATTGGTGTCAAGGTATGGTACTTAGCATTTTAGAGTTTAATAAACCAATATTATCTTTTTAGTAGCATGCAAAAGGAGAGCAATTTCTGTTGAATATTAAATTACAATAATAAAACCCAATTAAAACATGCTCTAATTTTTATCATCATCATCTATGAGAAATTGTAAGAGTACCTGCGGTAAATACTGCTACTTGTTGGGGTAAACCTCTTTCAACCTCTAACCTCTTTGGTCTGTCATTGTCACTTTTAATGATATTACCTGAAGTGAGACAGAAAAATATTATGATGCTGGGGTTGCAAGACCAAGATGATGTCTATTAAAGGCTTTTCTATTCTACTTAGAGAGATCTATGAATACTTCAGTTGTGACAGAATTGTACCTATGATTATAGTAAATGAAAAAATGGATCAAGAAACCTTATAATAGATTATTTTCCCCTGGTGATTTTCAATATTATAGAGTTTTAATGAAGGAATTAATGGAGGGTGAACTAGTAATAGATTCAGGGAGTGTCACCTGACTGCTGGTAAATCATGGTCTTTATTTGGTAATTTAAATATAAAACTATTATTACCTATGGATAGAATAGTGCTTCAGAAAGCAAACTCTTAAACAGGTCAGAACCCTAATGTGTATCCATTTATTTTACTTAGCAGGGGGTTGAAAGGAAAAATGTAACATTAAAACACATTCTGAAAGTGAGATACAAATTGTAACCATTTTATGAAATTGAAGCCAACACCCATTGTAATAATACTTTACCTTATATACAGATTTTGGACACCTAAGTACTTCAAATTGACATTTAAAAATATAAGTTAATTAGAGGCTATGTACCTTGGGGAAAAAAATGTCTGTTTTAAAATGCCTCCAAAACAGATGAAGATAATAGATGAAATTCAAATTTAACGTAATGTTGTAAGCTTCTTAGCTCTCTTAGCTACTTATTTTCATTATATTTGGATTATAAATCTACAAAACTTTTTACTTTTAAAATCTAATGCTTATGCAAAATTACATTGAATCCAGGTTTATTACATGTTATTAGTTTATGGACCTAATTCTGAATACCTTCAGGGGAAAAATTAGATTGTTAAATTCAAATATAAAATAATTTATTCTTGATTAAGAAAGCAATTTTAAGATAACCTTCAGTAAAACTGTACCAAGCCCCTCCAAATTCCTGAACTTAGTGGTCACTGTTTGAAAGGCTTTCCAAACTCAGAGGCAAAGGCCTGTTATCACTTCTCATCCTGCCAGCTACACCAATTGCATTGCTGATCCTATTCATAACACCAATTGTCTTGCTGTTCACACTGTCCACACTGCACCATTCGTCAATCCCAGGGTAGGAAAGGCTTGAGCCAAGAGGATGGAAGAAGATGAGAGGAGCTGTAGGAATTGCAGACACATTTATTTGCTCCTGACTGGCACAACAACCTTAACACACCCTGTGTCCTGGCTGACGCACCAGCCATAGCAGCAGCCACAAGATAGCCATAATATAGCCATTATCTAGTAACAACATAACCTCTTATAACATAACCATGATGTTGCACCAGTGTAGCTCCAATGCAGCAGCAGCCAGGGCTTTCATGGTGAAGCTCATATAGGCTTACTGAGCACAGTAGCCTGTGACCAAGCCTCGTGATGCACTTGTGCAGTGCTATATGTGATGTCAACTGTTGCAGAATCATGCAAGTCACTGTTTACAGAACATGGGGTGAGAGGGCATGAGAGCATGGGGCGAGAGAGCCTGGCTGACACCATCTTGTTAATCCCCCTACAGGCCTTAAGCAAAGTGATGCCCTGTAACAGGAATGTTTCTGCTATTGGGCTTAAAGCTCCTAGTCTGCAGGAAAGTCAGTCTTGTCCACAGCAAAATTTTAAATCCCCTAAATAGCTCATATTCAGTAAGTATAGTAAGCAGTAGCCCTGTTAGAAACTGCTGCACAGGATCGTTCCAGAAGGTGTTGAGAATCTGCAAACTTGTTCAGGAAATTTATTAGTAGACATAACTCTTGAATGAATTGGAATTGACAGAATTAGAGTTTCAGGTTTCTTTCATAAGGAGGTGTGAAAAAAAGAAAGGAATACACACGAGTATAGGCTCTTTCTAAAGTTGCTTTCTCTTGTCAGAAGACTGTGTTTTCAGGGAAATTGAGTCTGTACCAAGTACTGGAAAGGGAAGGAAAATATTAGCAATCAAAAACCACCAGTTTTAGAGAGATCTAGTAAATTGATCCGGACTCCAGTACTCTTGACTGGAAAATCCCGTGGATGGAGAGGCCTGGTGGGCTGCAGTCCATTGGGTCGCTAGGAGTTGGACACGACTGAGCGACTTCACTTTCACTTTTCACTTTCATGCATTGGAGAAGGAAATGGCAACCCACTCCAGTGTTCTTGCCTGGAGAATCCCAGGGACGGGTAAGCCTGGTGGGCTGCCGTCTATGGGGTCACACAGAGTCGGACATGACTGAAGCGACTTAACAGCAGCAGCAGTAAATTGATCAGGCTCTTCATGGTTTATCTCCTAGTTGTTTTTTTTTTTTTTTTTTTTTTTTTTACCAGCTTCACATTATTCCATGTCCTCTCAAGCTACATGCATTCTAGTTTTCCCAACAAAAAAGTTTGAGTTCAAGCTGCTACTGTCCTTCACATGCATTTCAAAGAATTGCTCATATCACTATTTACTTAACTGAATAGAACATTGCCTGAATAACATGCCAATCCTGTTTAAAAAGAAAAAAGAAAAGAAAGATGCATGTGAGGGTAGTGCTGCAAGGCAAAAACACACCTGCCTATATATTTTGATTGAAGAGTTTCAACTCAGATGAACTGGTTATTTGCCTAATAGACAATTAGCAATGTCCTTGGAATGCTTACCAGAAACAGGTTACTGGGCCAGGTGACAGGTAAAGATGGGCAGGTAAATAAATACTGTGCTTCAGTTGTCTTTATAAGTCTTGTTCAGAAATTAAAATTGTATAATATTCCAGAAAGATATTAATACTTATTGGGTAAGCATTAGGCATTATTCTCTACTTTGAATACTACTTATTGTCACTTTTTTATAGGTTAAAAAAGAGAGAGAGATGCAAGTAACTTTTTTCAAGTCTGCAGAAATAGTAATATTTTAAACATATATTTGACAGAGAATCTCATTGTGTAAGACACATGAATGTCTTCCTCTTGCCGTTAAGATAAAAACCAACATTATCAAAAGTCTCCATGGTTTATCTCCTAGTTTTTTGCACCAGCTTCATATTATTCCATTTTCTCTCAAGTTACATGAGCTCTAGTTACACTTCCTTATACCTGGACCTGGAATGCTTCTTCCTACTGTGCCCTAACCCAGTGAGTGCACTTTCTTCTTTAGAACTCAGCTTATCCTCACTCTTCCAGGGAATACGTGAATAGGTTCAAGATTCAAGCTTTCCTATCGCAGGAGCTTCTGCTCTAAGCATCTCTTACAGCCGATTGACTGTTGTGTCCACGGTAACCTGAGCTCCCTGAGGTCCGTGGCTAGGTCTGCATTTGGATTGGCAAAGGTACCATCAAACAAGAGTGTCCATACCCACTCATGACAAACATTGTTCTAGTTACCACTAGGGTTTTTAAATGCTTTTTACAAACTTTACCCAGTGAAGTTTTTAATTCCTTTGTGTGTGTGTGTGTGGTAAAATTCATCAGATAGAGTATTGTACAGCAGAATAAACACAATTCTTTATATTATTTTATAGTCCTGAAATGGTGAATCCTTTTATCTGGCTTAACTGAAATAGCAACTCTACTCTGTCATATTATTGCTGTTATCTGTTTCTAAACTGTAGCCATAATATTATCATTCTAAAACATGTTTACAGAAATTGGCTGTGTAAAAAAAAGTGCATCAGGAAATCAGATTTCAACTTGAATTGATTTCTTTGTAACTCTAATACTGAAATACATTAATTCATATTAAAGCCTATTATTTTGTCACTGGCTATTTGGGTGACCTTGGGTAAGTAACTTCATCTTTGCAGATGAGATTTCTGCATCTGTAACATGAAGGATTGGAAGAGATGATCCCTAAGGTCTTTTTCAGTTCTTAAATTCTATGTCTTTTAGTTCTTCTCAAAGGAATTGTAACTCTGAAAACTGCTGCCATCACATCCTACTCTCTTTGCAAATGAGAGATTTTCAATTCCCAGTGATGAAATGAATCTACATACACACTTTCATTTTATTATACCAGAGTAAAAGGATTTAGAGAAAAAAAAATATTTTTTCAAACTCTCTTTCTAAGACAACCCAATTTGGTTGAATCATAAATATAAGTGAGGATAAGTGTATTCAACATTTACCTACAGCACCTTTTTCCCAACTGTCTGGTTTCGATTTTTAAAACCATGGTAACATTTTACTGAGAAGCCATAGTAACTCTTCTCTAACTTGTGAAGAGTACATTGTGAGTTACACGCATAGTTATCAGCATTTCAGCACAGTTGGTTCCCCCTTCCTGTTTAGTGGATGTTTATGAGTCCTTTGGGTTTAAGCACTCTATTCATTAGTTAGTGTGACGTAGAATAGACTCATGAAAATATTTCAAATCCCTTTAGCGACCATGAACCTACAGAGGCAGGCTCCACAGAGATTAGTTGAGTTATAAATATTCAAAATATTTTAGGAAAAAAAGTCACCTTTGTGACCTTCCTTGATCCCCATCTTCTGTCATGTATTTTGTAGATTTTGTATCTTCTCCCACTCTGACTTGTCTTTTACTGTCATTATGATATTAATGAACAATTTTGAACTTCAGTGCATTGCAATTTATCAAAGATTTGCATTATGATTGGTGTTTCTGTGTCTTAAGAAATTACTTGTAATACTTATAATGTATTTGCCGCTTGTTTGTAAAATATAAAGTAAACATTCTTTGTATACACTTTTTAAACACAGCAGTCTTGGTAAACTATCTTACTTAATTCTAATCATTAAACTATAGGGCTTCCCAGATGACACTAGTGGTAAAGAATCTGCTGGCCAATGCAGGAGACTCAAGAGATGAGCCCTTGGTCCCTGGGCTGGCAAGATACCCTGTAGAAGGAAATGACAACTCACTTTAGTATTCTTACCTGGAGAATCCCGTGGACAGTGGAGCCTGGTGGGCCACAGTCCACGGGGTCAAAAGAGTTGGACATGACTGAAGCGATTTAGCACACATAGTTTTGTAGATTTTCTGCATAATCGTATTATTTTCAAATAATAACAGTCTTATTTCTTCCTTTCTGTTAACATATTCTTAAATAGCTTTCTCACCTAATTGCAATGGATAAGTTATTTTGAATAAAACTTGAATGGATTTGGTAGAAGGGATGATCCTATCTTGTTTCTAATTTTAGGATAATATTTTTTAAAGATTCCTCATTGAAAACAATAATTACTATAGTTTCTTTCAGGTAATTCTGTATTCCTTTCTATTCCATTCTATTCCTTCTTTGCTTTTATTGAAATCAATGATAGATGTTGAAATACAGTCAACATTTTTTCTGTATCATTTGAAATGAACATGCCGTACCTCCTTTGGTATGTTAATGTGCTACTGCTAGGGCTGCTGCTGCTCAGTCACTTCAGTCGTGTCTGACTCTGTGTGACCCTGTGGACTATAGCCTTCCAGGCTCCTCTGTCCTTGGGATTCTCCAGGCAAGAGTACTAGAGTGGGTAGCCACGCCCTCCTCCAGGGATCTTCCCTACCCAGTGATGGAACCCAGGTCTCCTGGCAGGCAGAGTCTTTACCACTGAGCCACCCAGGAAGCCCATGTTACTGTAATAAATACATTAATTTATTTTTTAAAGTCAAGTAATCTTTGCATTCCTGAGATAAACAAAGTGAAGTGAAGTCGCTCAGTCGTGTCCGATTCTTTGCGACGCGGTGGACTGTAGCCCGCCAAGCTCCTCTGTCCATGGGATTCTCCAGGCAAGAATACTGGAATGGGTTGCCATTTCCTTCTCCAGGGGATCTTCCCAACCCAGGGATTGAACCGAGGTCTCCCGAGTTGCAGGGAGACGCTTTAACCTTTGAGCCACCAGGGAAGCCCTACATAAACAAACTTGGTCATAATTTTACACATTTAATATTTTGACCAAATAATATTTTATATAGGATTTGTGCATCACTACTCATGAGTTAAGTTGCTCTTTAAGTTTCTTTGTTTTCAAATAGTGTGTATTCTTCAGTTGTTTGATACAATGGTTAGTAGATTCAAAGTAAATATAAAGTTTAAGATCATGGTATTCACATCATCCTCTACCTTTACTGATTTTTTTGTCTGCTTCTTCTATTAATTATTGAGAGAGATATGTTAAATTATGCCAATGTAAAAGAGTTCCACCTTTGCATTATTTTTGCAATTTTCCATTATGTATGAAAACTATTATTTTGATGCATGCAAATTTTAACATATCTTTCTGATGAACCTGAACATTTTGTAGTCATCATCTAGATTTAATAATAATGCTTTTCAAACTTTATGTCCATTTTGTCTAAGATTAATAGAAAAACATTTGGACTCATATTATCTGCCAGGTATATCTTTTCCATCATTTACCTTTCAACATCACTTCATTTTGATGTTTTAGACATATCTTCTATTGATAGAATATAGCTTGATTTTTTTTAATCCATTATGGTCATCTTTGTCATCTAACTGGATCATTTCTTCTTTTGTAGTTATTTGAGTATTGAGAAGCTTAGATTCACCCTTTCATCTTATTTTAGGCATATTGCATTTTAATTTTTTATATGCTATATTTTATCCTAACTGTATCTTTTCTCTATCCATTTATTACTATAAGATTAAAACTTGTAATATCTATAACTTTAATAGTCATCTTAGAAATTTTAAATGCCTATTTCATTTACCAATGTCAAATATCCATCTATATTCTTATATTTTTTAAAATAACAAAAACAAAATACAAACTACCATCAACTTTGATTTATCTTTACACCATTTGGTTAAATAATTTATTCTAATTTTATTTTTAATAATTTTGCAGTATATTATTGTTTATATATAGAATTATGTCCAATGCTTATTGGCCATTACTTCACTTTAGTGAGAATATGCTGATGTTTAGCTTTCTTGTCTATAATTTCTTGGTTCATAAAATCTTTTAGATTTATACTTATATTTCTCTATACACTGAAGATAAAGTTCCACTCTTTTGTTTTTACTTAGTTATAAAGAAATCATGTCTCCATTGTCATTTCTTTGTGAATGGGATTACCAGTTTCCTAGGACAGTATCCATGTATGCCAGTTATCATGGAATAATAATATTTACTCTTTCATTCCCAAAATTGCTTGGACAAATAATTGTGATATTTTTGCCTAATCTAGATACTATTTCTCTGAACTCGTTAAGAACATTATCTTTTTGGATTTGTTCTTTCTATAACCAGTATCTTTTTAGTTGGTTGTTTCTACAGTTTCAGTGTAACATGCCTAAGGTTGAATTTCTTTATATATTTCCTCCTGCTTTTCTTGTGCTTCCTGCTCTGTGTATTGATGTATTTTATCAAATATGAAAATTTCTCACTCATTATCTTTTCTAATATCCTTTTCATTCTCTCTCTGTTTCTTCTCTTTCTGATTAGTCAGTTAACTTTTCCATCATAACTCTTGTCTTCATTGGTCTTAACGTCCTTTCATATTTTTTATCTCTTTCTTGGCTATATTCAATAATTCTATAGGAAATAATTCAATATTCAATAATTCTGTAGGAAATAATTCTATAATTCAGTTCATTAATCCACTATTAGGTTTTACATGTTAATTAGTATATTTTAAAATTTCTAAAATATCTATATACTTTTAAAGTGTACTTGTTCCTTTTATAGTCAATTGCTTTTTACTGATTTTTATTTTCTTTTATTCATTTTGATATATATTATTTTTATCAGATAATTTCACTACCTGAAATCTATTTTTGTGAAGTCTTCATATCCTATTTATTATTTTGCCAAACTCTTACTCATGGTTGCTTGATTTATTGTGAGTTTAGTAATTTTTATTTTTACATATAAGTTATTATTACTTAAAAATTTATCTATGGAGATTCTTTTAGGATTAAATAGGAGAGATTAGTCCAGAGAAGATTTTCAGAAATTTCTACCAAGGTGATTGTAATGTGGGAATATTTCAAATTCTTAGCTTGAGATTTCGGTGGTTGTTTATTTACTGCCACTTGTTTGTTTTGTAGCTTGTTTTGTTTTTGTCACTCTCAGTAAATATAGGACTACCGCTCTTTAGTAAACAAGCCAAGAACCTATGTCAGAGCAGGATAGTGGTTGTGAATTTTCACCAGCAGTTTTCTTCTCTATCTCCTTGCAGTTGGATTTATTTTTATTTTGTCCTTTACATTCATAATGTAGCCTTTTGGTGTTGTCATTATATCAAGGGAGTAAAATGATCTCCTTATGTGGGTCTTTGTTTTGCTTTTGATCCCTGTTCCCAGAAGACCTTTAAAGCAGTTAGTCACCTTGACAGTTGTAGGGAAGGAAACTTTTCCTTTTGTCCCTTTTAGGTTCTTTGGCTGATCTAATGATTAAGTTGACATAAAACAGATTAACAGGAGAATAAGAAATTTAATTTATTATGTATTTTGTTGCCATTCAGTCACTCAGCTGTGTCTGACTCTTTGCAACACCATGAACTGCAGCACACCAGGATTTCCTGTTCTTTACCATCTCCCAGAGCTTGTCCAAATTCATGTCCATTGAGTCAGTGATGCCATCCAACCATCTCATGCTCTGTCATCCCCTTCTCCTCCTGCGTTCAATCTTTCCCAGCATCAGGGTCTTTTCCAGTGAGTTGGCTCTTCACATCAGGTGGCCAAAGTATGAGAACTTCAGCTTCAGCATCAGTCCTTCCAATGAACATTCAGGATTGATTTCCTTTAGGATGGACTGGTTTGATCTGCTTGCAGTCCAAGGGACTCTCAAGAGTCTTCTCCAACACCACAGTTCAAAAGCATCAATTTTTTAGCACTCAGCCTTCTTTGCAGTCCAGCTCTCACATCCATATTTGACTACTGGGAAACCATAGCTTTGACTGTACAGACCTTTGCCAGCAAAATGATGTCTTTGTTTTTTAATATGCTGTCTAGGTTTATAATAGCTTTTCTTCCAGGGAGCAAGTGTCTTCAAATTTCATGGCTGTAGTCACTCTATGCAGTGATTTTGAAGCCCAAGAAAATAGCCTGTCACAGTTTTCATACCCCCCCCCCGCCACCATCTTTTTGCCATGAAGTGATGGGACCTTGTGCCATGATTTTAGTTTCTTTCTTAGTGTATATGAGGACTTATAAAAATATGAGACTCAAAGAAGTGACCAAAGTAGGTTGCTTTTATACCCTTTAGGCAAAGACCCAATAAATTTGTGAAGAATTAATAAAACAAAAGGGTTTGGGCTTGGCTAATTAGTGGAGAAGTAACAAGGTTTGTTATATGGATTTTTTCATCCTACATTCCCTATCTCTAGTGATAAGTATTTCTCTGTATCTTTAGGAACAGGGAGAGCACATTTCACATGAAGGATTTTTATCTTGCTTCAGGGATACAAAGGAGGATCAAATTGTCCTTGCTATTTTTTAAGTAACTTAATTCAAGATCATCAGTGTACCAAGGTAGCATAATTTGGGGTGGCATATTTTACTTCTCTTCACCACAGTCAGCAAATATCCACAATATGTATGAATGATGTCAGATGCCCTTTAATTCTCTAATTTCCTTCATTTTCTTAGTCTTTGACCTCAGAGTATCCCCTACTGTCTTACCAGCTCTAAATATTTATACTTTTCAGAAAGCTGAATTATAAATGTTAATTGCTCTTTTATGTCTTCCAAAGCTGCAATGTTAAATTTATCATTGAAAAAATTAGCAAAAAAGCTACATTTTCCAAAATATGTTATACATAAAAATTTTACTCATCTTTTTAATTTTCATCCTAAAATTTAAAAATAGGTATTTGGATGTAATGTAATGATGGCTCAGTAGGTAAAGAATCCACCTGTAATGCAGGAGACATGGGTTTTATTTCTGGGTTGGGAATATCCCCTGGAGGATGGCATGGCAACCCA
Source organism: Bos indicus x Bos taurus (assembly GCF_003369695.1). Taxonomy (NCBI): domain Eukaryota; kingdom Metazoa; phylum Chordata; class Mammalia; order Artiodactyla; family Bovidae; genus Bos; species Bos indicus x Bos taurus. Next base: position 54,718,136 of record NC_040077.1, read on the forward strand.
CTGCAGTGTTATTGCCATGAAAATCCCATTGACAAGGAGACTACGAGGAGTCCATGTGATCACGAAGAGTCAATACACTGAAGCAACAGAGTACATACACACAATTTTGACCTAAGTAATAAGATGATAAAATATTTCCCTGATAATCCCTAGGAAGATATTTTAGATGATATACCTGAAGTAGACTGCAGATTACTTTGATTTTAAAATGGTACACTGATAAAATATATTCCCATTAAATATTCTGATAGAATATTTTTGTATTCAATGTCATTTTAAAAATTCTACTTGCAGTGGAAGAATGAAAACATAATAGTGAATTAGCAGTCATATAAATAAGCAGTGATGAAAGGTTAAGTCTGATAATCATGTATTACAAGTCATAACAAAATATACTGCATTTTATGAATAAATGATTGATTTTCTTGTTGTTCACTCACTCAGTTGTGTCCAACTCTTTGCAATCCCATGGACTGCACCACACCAGGCTTCCCCGTCCATCATCAACTCCCGGAGTTTACTCAAATTCATGTCTATTGAGTGGGTGATGCCATCCAACCATCTCATCCTCTGTCATCCCCTTCTCCTGCTGCCTTCAATCTTTCCCAGAATTAAGGTCTTTTCTAATAAGTTGGCTCTTCATATCAGGTGACCAAAGTAATGGAGTTTCAGTTTCAGCATCAGTCCTTCCAGTGAACATTCAGGGTTGACTGACTAGTTTGATTGCCTTGCACTCCAAGGGACTCTCAAGAGTCTTCCCCAACACCACACTTCAAAAGCATCAGTTCTTCAGTGCTCAGCCTTCTTTACGGCCAAACTCTAACATTCATACATGACTAGTGGAAAAACCATAGCTTTGACTAGATGGACCTTTGTCAACAAAGTAATGTCTCTGCTTTTGAATACACTGTCTAGGTTTGTCATAGATTTTCTTCCAAGAAGCAAGCATCTTTTAATTTCATGGTTGTAGTCATCATCTGCAGTTATTTTGAAGCCCCCAAAAATAAGTCCCTATTTCCCCATCTGTTTGCAATGAAGAGATGGGACCAGTTGCCATGATCTTAGATTTCTGAATGTTGAGTTTTAAGCCAATTGTTTCACTCTCTCTCCTCTTTCAACTTCATCATGACCATGGTAATTAGTAAATGTTAAGAAAATATTATCATTTTTTGCCATATATTTCATTTTGGGCTTCCCTGGTGGCTCAGTAGTAAAGAATTCACCAGCCAATGCAGGAGACATGGGTTTATTCCCTGGGTCAGGAAGATCCCCTGGAGAAGGAAATGACAACCCACTCTAGTATTCTGGAGTAGGAAATGACAGCCCACTGTAGTATTCTTGTCTAGGAAATCCCATGGACACAGGAGCCTGGTGAGCTACAGTCCATTGGGTCACAAAAGAATCAGACACAACTTAGCAACTAAACAACAATTTTTCATTTTATGTAGATTTACCACATAAGAAATATTAGTTTCTTATAATTGTTAGTTTTGGTAAGATTGGTAAATTCTCTTTTAAAACTTAATTCTCTTCAAGAAACTGAACAAAAGTAGCTAAAATTTTATGACTGGAGCGTTTGAGTCATATAAATATTCCAAGATGATCATGCATTGAAAATCTGTATCAAGGTTTATCTGAATTTACAGCACTTTTGAGTTCTGTGGTTAATGCTTTGTAACAACCTGTACTTTGAATATAATTTGAAATTTCTTTTCTTTTTGTGAAACATACTTACATAAGCATTACATGGCTTTGCTAAGAAATCTTTTATGTATGAGTCTGAGTATATTTTATAGGTCTGAGGGAAAATGTAAAATTGAAGGCTTATATGGATTAAGAAGGGAGACTCAAAATGTTCAGAGGCCCCAAGTCATCACTTTGCTTCTCATGTTAATAAGAGAATGTTCTTTGCTTGTATTACAGTGCTTTACATTTCCAAAGTAATGAACGATGTGCTTTGTTATTTCTTAAAATGTCCTCTTTTCTCAGGCTAAAATGCCTTAATTCTTTTAATGTTAGAACACAGCTATTGCTCTCTTAAAAAGAAATAGTTTTATTTAAGGAGTTGATGATCTGATAACCTCAATAAGTATAAAGCACTCTTGAAGTACCTGCATCTTGGTTTTAAAATTAAAATGCACCTTAGGTGAAAACGAGGCTTTTTGCTTACTTTCAAAGAAATTATGTGAATGTAACTTTTCTCTCTACCCCTAACTACATCATTCCCAAACTAGTCCACCTACTTCCTTTTTGCTGCCTGTTATCTTACTAAGGACAAAGCTGGTATCACCTTTCATTTCAAATACCAGCTGAGTCATAAAGACAAAAAAAAATGCTCTAGATTAGAAAATGATATAACTTTTATCTCCAGATTTGTTTTGTTTACATTCCTATCTATCACATATCCTCTGCTAATTGTTTTACTAATCTCAAAATCCCATTTCAATAGAATACCTTTTCTTTAAAAATATATATCTATTCATTCTTAAAATCAAATTTATATTAAAATTCTTTCATGAAATAATTTAGCCATATGAATAGTCCTGTGAAGTGAACTTTATGAATAAGATAATGTTTTAAAATATTTTCTTTTTATATAGGATCAATATGGAATGTTTTCAGTGGTTGAAAATTTGAATCAATTATAAGAATCCAAAGAGAATCCTTTAGATAGTTGCTATCCTTCCCTTGTAGCTCAGTTGGTAAAGAATCTGTCTAACATACAGGAGACCTGGGTTCAATTCTTTGGTCAGGAAGATCCCCTGGAGAAGGAAATGGCAACCCACTCCAATATTCTTGCCTGGAGAATCCTATGGACAGAAGAGCCTGGCAGGCTATATATAGTCAGTGGGGTCACAAGAGTCAGACACGACTGAGCGACTAAACCACCACCAATTGTTATTTAGGACCAAATGGAATTGATCATGCCAATCTCAACAGTATTCTTCCTCTGTTTCCTGAGTAACAGCTCTATCTACCTTTTGTGATTAATCTAAACACCAGTAAAGCTTCAAAAAACAAACAACTCCCCCCGTCTCCACCCAACACACACACACACAAAAAGCAAAAAACCTTTCCTGATCTTTTGGTTTGGTATCTCCACCACCTTTTAAAAAAATATATAACAACATTATGTATTGTTCCAAGTTCTTTTTAATGAGAATACCCTGGTAATTGTCTAATCCCTCTATCCCTCCCCCATGCACACCATTAGATTTTAAACTAACATATCCTAAAGCTTGTAACCTCTCAGTCATCTTTACACCTTTCCAAGTGCTTAGTTCTGCAGTGTCCATTGTAGAGTCTATGATAATCATTTCTACTTGGTACATGGGAAAATATACTTAAAATTGGCCAGAGCAATTATCAGACTTCTCTGGACTTTCAAGAATAAGTATAGTGTTTATGTATTTTACCACTCTCATGTAAATGAGCACATATGTGTGCGGATGTCTGTGTGTATCTATACTGCTCATGTAAGCTCCAAGGAGAAAAAATAAAACAGCGTGTTTAACATCTCATAGATATGGAAGAGTATGTAGCCTCTAAGAAACTAAAAATAATGGCTTTCATTTTAATGATAGCCAGTCGAAGTTAATGAGAAGCAGCTTGAAACTCCATTTGGTAAAAACATAAAAATATGAGGGAAAGTGAAAAGAGAGTGTATCTTAATGAGTCTGATAACATTTGGTAAGTCAGTTTCCTTATCATAAAATGAGAGTTTGCTTAAAAATTCTTCAAATTGCTTCTGTTTTAAAAATGCTGTGAGATTAAACACATTACATAAGAACAAAGGAATACCTTTCTGTAAAGTGTAGCCAATTTGGTTTAAATCCCAAACCAACAGGATGAGTTGGTTGAACTCATTGAACAAATTAACTACCCATCCCTTCTGCTGGCCCACCACAATGATTGGTATTCATTTTGGAGGATAGTTAATTTTCTCAAAAGACTGATATTTGGACTATCATTACCAGATGTTCTACTGAAAAAATCAGTCAAACAGTTCACTAAATAGTCCCTGTGTGTCTTGGAAGGTGATGTACCTCTGAAGTCCCCGAGGAGTAAGTTACTTGGCAGAGTCTTATCCAATAATTATGGCATTTAAGACAGATATATGTATCCTGTGTTGCAGTGAGTCTCCCTTGCTGACTTAAAATGTCAAGTTTTGTTTTTAAAAATGTTCAAATTAAACTAAGGGGAATATGGTCATTATAATGATGCAGCTCAAGTACTTAAAATCATTAGTATCTTTATGGAGAATCTGGTTGTAACTATTATTTAGATTAATATTTTAAAGTCTCAAGGCACTAGCATAGGCCAGAGTTTCAGAATTTTGCATTCCTAGATAATTTTAAATCAAAGATACAGTGGCTTGAATGTGCCAGATTGTGCCATGTGTTCCTGGAAATGACATGGACACTTTAGAAAGATCTTTTAGGCAATAAGTAGACAAAACAGTTAAAAGCCCTCATTTTCCATAGTCAGCTACTTCTATGGATCGTGGATTCTTGCAATATTTTGAAAGCTGTCCTACCCTAGGCTATTTTTATTGTAATAACAGTTACTTTTTTCATCTCTGGATCACTCTGACTTGACAATGAAGTTCAAGAATTTAGGGACTATTTTATTCACTTCTGTAACTCAGATGCCAATCTTGTGCTCAGCTCAAGCAGAATCTGTGAGATTTGTGGAATAAATTAAATGAATGCCATTTCCATATGTTTATACTACACTGTATGTGCCTACTTTATGTTCTAAGAAGGAATGATTTAAAGAAACGAGAATATGACAGATTTAAGAATTTTTATTTCAAATTTTTCTTCCATGATAAGAAAGAGAAGACAATTAAAATTAAAACTGTAAAGTATCACAGTTCATGGGGACTGAAACAACTGTCTTCCCATAAACGAGCAAACATGTGAACCATCATAGTTCCTTCCTAACCATAGTTTGAGGGGGAAAAAAAAAAAGATGAGGGAAAGCAGAGGGCAAAAACCGAAGCAAAACTCAGAAATGATTTATGATTTTCCCATTAGTATCTTTAGATAAGTGTAGAAAAACTTCATCAATACAATTAGCAGACTACCATATGTATCGGTCTGGGTTTTGGTTGTAACAACTGAGAATTACACTAGCTAACTAAAGGAGAGAAGGAATTTATTGAAAAGATAGCTCAGAAAATTGACTGGAAGTTTGGAAAAGCAGATTAAAATCAAAAGACGATGTCACTGATTAAGGTAACTCTTCTGGACACTTGCCAGTCATGAATACCAAAATCAATGAATGTCTGCCACAACTTAAGGAAGACATTATCTGATGAGCAAAATCTAGACTGGGTTTGCTCTAAGGAAGTAAAGGATCACTTAAAAGATGAAAAGAAATATGTGTGGACAAAATTTTTTTAAATGTGGTTTACTTTTTAAAAATTCAAAACTTCTATATTGTTAAATTTAGACTAAGAGATGGAGGAAATAGTGCTGAAGATTACTGCTTGAATAGATTGTTTTTCCCCAAATTTAGGACATTTGCCCATAGTTCATGAAGTATATGACTTTTTTACAATAATTTTCTTATTAAACAGATCTGTGATCCAGACAGACTGTAGAAATGATTCATGATTTTCTTTCTAATTTTATTGTGATCCAAAGGCTTTCAAAAATCAATCAATAGCCACTTATTGTGCCAAATTCATAGTATATACTACTTAATACTTCAAGTACCATGTGTAACCGAACCCCCCACAGGGTTTATGAATTAGTCAAAGAGGCGAAAGTTATGAACCCAAATCAGTAAATAACAATCAAACTAACAAAAACAAGTTAATCTATGCTTTAAGTGGAGTGTTGTTAAAACATGGCTATTATACCAAACTTGATTTTTTGTATCATGTATACATGCATTTTGTTAGCATTATGGTAAGGAATTTAGAGAAAAAAAATAGTTCTTGTAAGGATCATCATTACTTAAACTTAGAAGATTGTTTTGAACACAGTTATTGATGTAACTCAATGTCCAGAAAATATTTAGTGTATGAAATTATGTATTCAATACAAATACATGTTAATTCCAGTGCTAGCTTTACCACCACTTACATATTTTACAATTGTCTATAAAATACAAGTATGTGAAGTCACTCAGTCATGTCCAACTCTTTGTGACCCCATGGATTGTAGCCCACCAGGCTCCTCTGTCCATGGAATTTTTTACATAAGAGTACTGGCGTGGGTTGCTATTTGCTTCTCCAGGGGATCTTCCCGACCCAGGTATTGAACCTGGGTCTCCTGCATTGCAGGCAGACACTTTACCACCTGGGCCACCATGGAAGCCCATAAAAATACAAAACGGTATATGAATGTTGCTTCAAAGTAGAGTTCCAATGGGGGTTATCAAATCAAGCTTTAAGATGCATACTTAAAGGTTATATGAGGTATAAGTAAGAAGATTGGGTGTGTGGACTACTGAATAGATGGAAAATGGTGACAATTAAGAGGTGAAACTGGTTTTAGTTTTGATTATTATTTGTTTTGTTGTTTTCTTCAGAGTTTTCAGTTCTGGAATACTAAAAATAGTTTCCATTGGCTAGGCAGTTTCTAAGAATTGTACTCAAGGATACAATAGAAGAAAAAGAAGTCAAAACTGCTTCCTCAGGGAAATAGAACATAGTAACCAATACATAGGCTTCCCTGATGGCTCAGTGGTAAGGAATCCACCTGCCAATGCAGGAGACTTGGGTTCAATCCCAGGGTCAGCAGAAGGAAATGGCAACCCACTCTGGTGTTCTTGCCTGGGAAATCCCATGCACAGAGGAATTGGCTGGTTACAGTCCATGGGGTCACAAAGAGTTGGACACAGCTTAGCCACTAAACAACAACTGCTACATGCATTCAGCAAGTCCAAAACCTAAAGCTGTGGAGACATTTGTACATGAACCAGTGACTTCTGTATCTACTTCTGTCACTTGGAACCTATAGCTACCTAGTCTGACCACAAGGATCATAATTTTAAGAACAATTTACATTTATTAACACTCATCATTTGTTTATATTCTGTGCTTTTGAGATAGCATTAAATGTAACTGAGAAGAAAAATTACTTAGATGACAAATATTTTGTATCAAGATGACTCAATCCTTAAAATATAATGAACAAAATACTGTACATGATGGTAATATTCTCCACTTACCTAATGCCTCCCCTGTATGATATGGTTATCGCTTATTTCCCTTTGTGTTTTTCATGTATCTTAACCACATTCCTATCAGATAGAAGTTATTATCCCCCATCTGAGACACAAAGATGTTAAGTCATTTGCCAAGGTTACTCTACAAACAGGAGGCCGACATTTATTCTTAAGAAGTCCAAAGCCTGTACTCCTTCCCTAGGTTTTGCAGAGGTTACAGCTGACCTAATAGATTACCTTGCCCAGCAGAGCCAGAAATTGCTTCCAGAAGCATGTCTATATTAGCAGCATGAAGTTGATCTACATGTGATAATTGTGCCATTAATGTAATCGGAATATTGAGCCGCTCAGATCTCCTGACCCAAGGCTAAAGGGTAAAAGTGGAGAATGATAATAGCTGCCTGCTGGTTTCAACTGGGGTTATTTCCAGGACATTGTTTAGCCTGGACATTGAGAATCAGATACAAAATTCTAGCAATCTTCTTTGACATGTGTGCAAGGCACAAATGGGTTTATGAATACCTTTCCTTTAGCTTAGTCAGTGTGTTATGGAAGTCAGACAGATTCTTTTCAGCCCAACACTCAACAAAACAGTGTGGAATCTAGAACAGTGTTGTCATAGAGCAGTACCATGGGCTTCATGTGATCTATTGACCTTTTTATTATAATTTTATAATTATAATTGAGAATATAATTTTATATTCTAGGAACCTTATTACCTCTTATCCAGAAGACCATATACCATTGGTTCTATAGAATATTTTGGAAAATACTTTTTTACAGGTCAATCAAGTTTAGTGATACATTTGCTATCCAGTAACACACACAACATAGACATTTTAAAATTAGCATATGAACTTAGATAATATATTCTACTAAGAAAGGAAATAATTTATCAAATGGCATGACCTTGATTTATTAATCTAACACATTTGCCATTGTAATATCTATTCCATGTTGAAAAAGCCTGCTTGTCAGACTTGTCACATGCTGTTTGTATAACTGGTAATTACAGAATCAAGATGAATTATCCTCTATTTTTAAAGGGTATGAAATAGCCACCAACCAATTAATATATCTCTCATTCTTTGAACAAAAAAAGAGAAAACTAAATCTTCTTTTAAGGTCATTTATCTATTCCCCTCCTTCCCTTCCACCCATCTCATAGGTGTGCACATTAAAACCTGTAATTCCACTTCTTATCATTAAGAGAAGCTTCCTTAACACAGGGTGTCATAGAATTCTCACACAGAATTCTTTTCCTATGAATTGCTAATCACAAACTCTCTTACAACCTGAAATATATTTGGTAGCAATACCCAAATTCACTTTCCTTAATTTTTCAGATTTGCTTTGTGGATAAAACATTCCTTTTCCTAAGTTAGTTATATTGCTGATGCTAGAAATCAGGTCAAAGTAAAGAAAGGACTGTTGAACCTCTAAAAGGCCTAATTTGTAATTTTTGCTTAGCTTGTGTAAATGACTAACCACAGGTTAGTTCTGGAGTTCTAGATGTTTTGAAAAAAAATATTTTATCATCAGGAAAGACATTAACTCATGAATAAAGGTTATGAAATTGATAAAAAAGTTTTTATATAATTACTCCTTATAGAATATATGCTCTTAAATCACTATATTCAAGGTTAAATTATCATAAAGGGCAACTGAAAAATTGGTAGAAAAAAATTAAATTTTATATATGTATATTTATATGTGTATATGCATATATACATACATTTTACATACATGTAGTATACATATAGTGGCAAATAGTAGCAATTCTCTTAGAAATTTGTATTAGCAGTCTGGCATTAGGAAGCTTTAGCAATTTTGTTCTACAGGCTTTTCCTCTTCCTGATATTAAAAATAAATGTTTTTTGAAAAATACAATAGAAATTTTCTTAACTTTGAAAATTTGAGAACTCAACTAGATAAATAATAAAAGTAAAATAATGGGCATAAGCAAAGATAATTACTGCTCTTTAGTATTGGAAAAATGTGCCACATACTGTGTTTTACATTCTTTACATGCATTCTCTTCTTCAGTTCTTACAGACAAGGTGCAGATATTATTATTAGTCATAATTCACAGCTGAAGAAACTGTTGTAGAAAAAGAGGACCCCTTCCAGGGCCCAAGAGTGGATTCTTGTTTAACACTCAGAAATGAATTGTCCAAGGAGATACGCGTGCTGACAAAACAAGAGACTTTATTGGGAAGTGGCACCCAGGCGGAGAGCAGCAGAGTAAGGGAACCGAGGAACACTACAGTTGTTGATTAAAAGACAGAATTTCTTCTTTCCCTAAAGGGTATTTAATTACATTCAGACCAAAGTTTACATATCTTATACATACAAACAATATACAGCCTTGACGAACTCCTTTTCCTATTTGGAACCAGTCTGTTGTTCTATGTCCAGTTCTAACTGTTGCTTCCTGACCTGCATACAAATTTCTCAAGAGGCAGATCAGGTGGTCAGGTATTCCCATCTCTTTAAGAATTTTCCACAGTTTATTGTGATCCACACAGTCAAAGGCTTTGGCATAGTCAATAAAGCAGAAATAGATGTTTTTCTGGAACTCTCTTGCTTTTTCCATGATCCAGCAGATGTTGGCAATTTGATCTCTGGTTCCTCTGCCTTTTCTAAAATGTCCCAGGGACTCTCAAGAGTCTTCTCCAGTGCCACAGTTTAAATGCATCAATTCCTCAGCTCTCAGTCTTCTTTATGGTCCAACTTTCATATCCATATATGACTATTGGAAAAACTATAGCTTTTACTATACAGGGCTTCGTCAGCAAAGTGATGTTTCTACTTTCTAATATTTCTGTCTAGATTTGTCATAGGTTTTCTTCCAGGAAGTAAGCATCTTTTAATTTCATGTCTATAGTCACCATTCACAGTGATTTTGGAATTCAAGAAAATAGTGTGTCACTGTTTCCATTTTTCCCCATTTATTTGCCATGAAATGATGGGACCAGATGCCATAATATTAGCTTATGAATGTTGTGTTTTAAACCAGCTTTTTCAGTTTCTACTTTCAGTTTCCTCAAGAGACTCTTTAGTTCTTCCTCACTTTCTGCCATTAAACTGATATCATCTGCATATTTGAGGATGTTAATATTTCTCCTGGCAATCTTGATTCCCCTTGTAATTCATCCAACCCAGCATCATTACAAATTTTAAATGTGAACACATAAACATAATTTCATCACTAAAAAATTTTATCTCAGAGGATCCGCTTATCATTATACTTTGAGTTAGGAGTTTAGCAATTCTTAGGTTCAGTTCAGTTCAGTCGCTTATTCATGTCCGACTCTTCGCGACCACGTAAATCGCAGCACGCCAGGCCTCCCTGTCCATCACCAACTCCCGGAATTCACTCAGCCTCACATCCATCAAGTCAGTGATGACATCCAGCCATCTCATCCTCTGTCATCCCCTTCTCCTCCTGCCCCCAATCCCTCCCAGCATCAGAGTCTTCTCCAATGAGTCAACTCTTCGCATGAGGTGGCCAAAGTACTGGAGTTTCAGCTGTAGCATCATTCCCTCCAAAGAAATCCCAGGGCTTATCTCCTTCAGAATGGACTGGTTGGATCTCCTGGCAGTCCAAGGGACTCTAAAGAGTCTTCTCCAACACCACAGTTCAAAAGCATCAATTCTTACGTGCTCAGCCTTCTTCACAGTCCAACTCTCACATCCATACATGACCACTGGAAAAACCATAGCCTTGACCAGACAGACTTTGTTGGCAAAGTAATGTCTTTGCTTTTGAATATGCTATCTGGGTTGGTCATAACTTTCCTTCCAAGGAGTAAGCGTCTTTTAATTTCATGGCTGCAGTCACCATCTGCAGTGATTTTGGAGCCCAAAAAAATAGTGTCTGGCACTGTTTCCACTGTTTCCCCATCTATTTCCCTTGAGGTGATGGGACCGGATGCCATGATCTTCATTTTCTGAATGTTGAGCTTTAAGCCAGTTTTTTCACTCTCCACTTTCACTTTCATCAGGAGGCTTTTTAGTTCCTCTTCATTTTCTGCCATAAGAGTGGTATCATCTGCATATCTGAGGTTATTGATATTTCTCCCTGCAATCTTGATTCCAGCTTGTGTTTCTTCCAGTCCAGTGTTTCTCATGATGTACACTGCATATAAGTTAAATAAGCAGGGTGATAATATACAGCCTTTATGTACTCCTTTTCCTATTTGGAACCAGTCTGTTGTTCCATGTACAATTCTAACTGTTGCTTCCTGACATGTATAAAGATTTCTGTGTAAATATTGAGGTAGAATTGTATTCCTGTGTATGTTGATAGCTTCATGTCATCAAATTGATGATATTAACTGTTTTGACCCAGTTTGTTGTGACAATCTTAAAGTTTTAATTTCATCTGCTTTTGCTAAAAAAATTCCCTAACACATAAAATGCATCAGTGTTTTTCCCTTTTTTATAGATTTTATGTTAGGGATCCTCACATAAAAAAGACCCTGAGTCTCCATGTTTCCTTTCAAAATAAAATAAAAAGGAACATATAGACCTATTAAGTTATTTAAGTGCTTCCCGGGTGGTGCAGTTGTAAAGAATCCACCTGCCAATGCAGGAGACACAAGAGATGTGGGTTTAATCCCTCAGTCAAGAAGATCCCCTAGAGTAGGAAATGGTAACCCACGGCAGTACTCTTGCCTGGAAAATTCCATGAACAGAGGAGACTGGTGGGCTACAGTCCATAGGGTCACAAGGAGTGTGCGCACACACACACACACACTCAACTTAGGTACATTTATGATTAAAATTATATAGAATGCCTAGAGTTTTTTTGTTTTTTCACTTAGTGACCTCAGGGTAGAATATATATGTATATGAACATATATTATAAAACATGTGATTATGTTTTAGTAATACTTCTTACATTGCAAGGCAGTTTCAGTGTTTGTTTTCTAGCATTTTAATGCAGTGTCATGAGTAGCCAGTACTGTCAAACCTGACCAAAGTCTGTCAGATAGTAATAATACTGAAAACTGCATTTCAGTGTGCACATTACAAAAATATATCTGAGATTTCTGAAATATTACTAATAACAAAATCCGTATCTTAGCAATTCTCACTTTTGTTGTAAAAGACACAGTCTCACCCATGGATTTGACATAAACATCCTGTAACAGTGAAAGGTCTTAATGGCTGTCAATTTGGCAGTGTATTAGTGAAGAGTCAGACGCGACTGAGCGACTTCACTTTAACTTTTCGCTTTCATGCGTTGGAGAAGGAAATGGCAACCCACTCCAGTGTTCTTGCCTGGAGAATCCCAGGGATGGCGGAGCCTGGTGGGCTGCCGTCTATGGGGTCGCACAGAGTCGGACACGACTGAAGCGACTTAGCAGCAGCAGCAACGCCTTGTTTTACTTTGCACCAGTACATATTTCCCAACTGTGCTAGCTAGAGAAGAAAATTGAGCATCTAACTTAGAAGGCAACTGAAGCAAAATTTGACAATAAAGAGAAAAAGGAATAGATATGTGTATATATGTATATTAACTTAATACATAAATTCATATGTATATGAATATATATATGTATATATTAGTTTATATATATTCCAATCTTACCAAAGAAAAACTAGTCTTAAGAAATGCTACTTACACTTCATTCCTGGATCTCTATATAGCTAGAATATATCTTGCTAGCTGGAAAGGTGTAGTTTAAAACCTCACATCAGTTATTGTAATTATCTGCACTAGTACTTAGTCATTCATTGATTATAGGAAGAATTATATATATATATATATATGTGTATATGTATATGTATATTTATAAATGACAAGAGGATGAGGTGGTTGAATGGCATCACTGACTTGTCGGTCATGAGTTTGAGCAAGCTCCGGGAATAGGTGATGGACAGGGAAGCCTGGCATGCTGCAGTTCATGGGGTTGCAAAAAGTCAGACATGACTGAGCAACTGAACTGAACTGAACTGATAAATGACAATATTGTCTGTAATGTATGTGATATTGCTACACACACAGTGGGTCTACCAGTTAGAATTTCTTAGGTTGCATTCATCAGAAAACTTAACTTTAGAATTGATGTGCTCTGCCAGGTAACATATTATTTTAATGATCCAGTTACTATAATTATTTTTCCTGATTCAACATTGTGATGCTTTAGCATTATCCTAAGTATGGTACCACTGGATGGAATAAAATAACTGCCATCAGCACCAGGAACTATGCATCCATTTTACACAGAGCAGAAGTGTTCTTCCTCCAGAGGTAGATCTCAAGCCTGGGAACTTACTCTGATTAAATCAGTTGGGTCCTAGTAACTGGAATAGGGAGTCCAGTTACTCTGTGTAAGGAATGGAATTATCATGTTTTTTAGGCCAGTTAGAGCCCACATCAGATGGGACTGAGCAAATTATGATCAAGAATTTAAACATTAAGCATCATCCAAAAGTAAATACAGTTTTCATTACTTTTTCTTAGGTATTAAATTTAGCCTCTCTTCCTGTAAACCTGTCTTAGCAACAGTTACTCTTACTGTAGAGCTGTTACTTACATGTATATTTCATTGTTTAGGCTAAACTTTGAGCAATATATAAATGGAATATTTATTTATTGCAATGACAACCCACTCCAGTACTCTTGCCTGGAAAATCCCATGGACGGAGGAGCCTGGTAGGCTGCAGTCCATGGGGTCGGGAAGAGTCGGACACGACTGAGCGACTTCACTTTCACTTTTCACTTTCATGCCTTGGAGAAGGTAATGGCAAACCCACTCCAGCGGTCTTGCCTGGAGAATCCCAGGGACGGTGGAGCGTGGTGGGCTGCTGTCTCTGGGGTCGCACAGAGTCGAACACGACTGAAGCGATTTAGCAGCAGCAGCATGCTAGTCCTAAACAGGGGTTTCTCTAGCACTCACTTTGGTTTAGTGAAGCCTCCATAATAATCTGATAGTCTATAGAAATATAAACACAAGAAAATTAGGAGAATGCACTTAGACTTCACTTAGACTACTATACTCTGGGACTTTGATAGCTGCCACATTGCTTTGAACATGTTACTAAACCTCTATGGCTTTATGTTTTTCATTGATGAAATGGAAATGATAGTACCAACTTCAACAGATTGTTGAAACTTATATCCTATCATATTTGGAAGTACATAGCCTGATATTTTGCATATAATGATTACAACAATTTCATAACCTGTTGTTGGTAGAAGCCTATATTATTAAAAGTGTTTGCTAACACTTGGAAATAAAAAATATTATCATAAAAATATGTATATGCTTTGACCCAACCAATCCTTTATTAGGAATTTATTTGGTGAATATGATTAGAAATGTACATGTATATTTTTATGTGAGAAACTAGATGTTTATTGCATTTTGTATAAACATTTTTATTACAAGGAACTAAAGGTAAAATAATACATATGGCACATATTTTAGTCATTGTCATATTAGCAAGTTTTACTATGGGCATAGAATTTTATAAGCTAAGTTTATCTTAATTATGTGTTTTTCTCTTTGCCATCTCCACAATTATAAGGTAAGAGAAAAGGGATCGTATCCTTCTTATTTCTTGCTGTATCCTCAATACTCAGAATAGATTACTCATTTGTAACTGTCAATAGATTTATAATAATGAAATAATTATTTATAAAGCATGAATATGTAGATACTTAATGAAATCATAAAAAAGTACTTAGCAACTGGAGAAGACCCTGCAATGACAGGTAAACCATTAAGGTTTAAATAACATCCACCACGGTATGAAATTTGAAATTTTATTTTGCAATTATTTAAAAAATCTTAACAATGGTTATGCTGGTAGAGTCTGGTTTCCCCTTTACATGTTTCCTTAATTTGTAGATTTGCTGCAATACATTTTATTACTTTTGTAATAGAAAGTGTTTAAAATTCAAGTTATAATCTTCATCCTTTATTTCTATTCTTTCCTCATCTAAACTCACCTGTTTTGCCAGTTAGGTACCTAACAGGCTTCAAAGGAAGAAGTCAAAGGAGTAGTGAGTTTTAATTAGGGGTTGGCAAAATCTAGCACTTATCTGGGAAAGCCAGGATTGTGGAAGATCTGAGTAAAGCCAAGCCATTGACTGATCCAAGAGGCAAGGAGAGAAGAAACTACTGCCTTTCTGGGAGGTAACGTGGAAATAGGATGTAAGTAGAACTAATGTGTGACAACATATATTTTTTTACACCTACAGTTGTTATTTGAAATCATGACAGTGTATAATTCAATATAATTCAATTATATGATTCAGTTTTTATTGATCACTGACTCTGAACATGACACTGTCATAAACCCCAGGGAGACTAAGATAAAGAAGAGAAAGTTCCTGCCCTAAAAGCTCAGGGTCTATTTGTTGCAGACAAGTAAAATCAAACAAAAAATCACAGGTTGGGATAATAAGTATGACTGTGTGCACAGGTATGCTACACAGAGTGGTAGCACAAAGGAAAGAAAAGTACTAAGTGAACGTGCTTGTGCTTGGGCTTAGCCACTTCAGTTGTATCCAGCTCTTTGTGACTCCATGGACTGCAGCTCGCCAGTCTCCTCTGTCAGTGGGATTCTCCAGGCAAGAATACTGGAGTGGGTTGCCAGGCCCTCCTCCAGGGGATTTTCCTGACCCAGGTATCGAATCCACATTTTCTGTTTCTTCTGCACTGCAGGCAGATTATTTACCACTGAGCCCTTGGGAAGCCAACTAAGTGATAAGAATGTATTTTATCAAATAAGGTTATTGAACATATAAACTTGTCTAATTATACACCTCCCCAGCAATGCTCTGGGATTACCATTTATTTTGCAGAGGCTCCTGAATGCAAATGGTGAGTACTCGGTACATGTACAGGTCAGTTTGAATGGGACAATTTTTATGGAGTCACCACTCCTACACACACACACACACACACACTCCACCTCTTCATCATTCTCAATGTTATCACTTTGCTTAGCAGTTTCCCAATGTATTTGTTTCTTTACTGAGATAACCCTTCCTCAAAAACTTCTCCAGCTCCCAGTTCACATACTCACACATCTAATGTATTTAACCTTTGCAATTCATCCCTCAAATCAGCAAAACTCTTAAAATAATGTAGGCCAGATGTCTGCAGACAATAGCCCTGGGCCAGATTTGACCGTTCTCACCTCCTGCTTTTAAATACAGTTGTATTGGTATTCAGCAATGCCCATTCCTTTATGTACTGTGGGTGGGTGCATTTGCATTATAGTGAGGCAAACTTGAATAGCTGCTACAGAGACTGTGTGGCCTCTGACCCTAAAATATTTACTCCCTGACCCCTTACAGAAGAAGTATATGCTCCCTCATCTAGGCCATCTGGGTTTCTTTCTTTCTTTTTTTTTAGCATATTGAATAATATTATTTAACAAAATTCAACTTCTCTCTCCTCCCCTTTATGACTTTAAAGATTATGACAAGTCCACAGTCTGAAAATGTTGCTGTTAGAAAAATATTTATGTTTCCTCACTCTAATAAAGCACAATAGAACTAAAAGAAAATATAGGATAGGTGATATGGAGGTATCACTTTTGAAAACATATCAGGGAGAGGTATACATTTAGCAAGTTAAGTGAGAATCTCATGACCCTACTGACTTTAAAAAATAATGTTCACATTCAGATTTAAAATTGAGTGGCTAGTAGAGTCTCTCAGTATCAGTATGCCAAATTAAAACAGAAGTGCTTAAAAAGCAATGCCATCCCTAGGAATGGAGTGGTATATGAAATTCGAACTTTATATTTAAAATAAGTTTTTGGGAAGCATAAATTTGTTAAAATTCATTTTAATATTGCTCCAAAAATAATTTCAGGATTCATTAAAACACTCTAAGTGGAGCAGATGCACAGTAGAGCAGTTGAGCTCACGTCGTATCCAAAGTTTCACGCCAACTGCACTATACATTTGATTGTATTGATCCTGAAATTCCTCTATAGCACCACCCCTGTTAAATTGCACACATCCCTCTATAAATACAATCTGTTTTGAAGGAGTAAGTCTTTTAGTTATTTTCTAAAATTTGCCAAAGGGGCATGTGCATCTGCCAAAATGACAAACATGGGACAATTTTGTGCCTCTAGGTGGCTCTAAAATGGCATGCCACCATCTGCCACTGGGCATGTTCTAAC
This sequence comes from Bos indicus x Bos taurus, assembly GCF_003369695.1. Classification (NCBI taxonomy): domain Eukaryota; kingdom Metazoa; phylum Chordata; class Mammalia; order Artiodactyla; family Bovidae; genus Bos; species Bos indicus x Bos taurus. The sequence goes on from NC_040077.1 coordinate 54,735,479, forward strand.
GATAAATGTCTAAAACACTGTCTCTAGTTTTACAAGATTACAAGTATTCTGAATCTTCATCTACTTTGGAGCCATAAATGCAGACAGTTAAAACACAACAGACATGCATGTACATATACCCATGAACAAACACACAAAATGAAGCTTTCATATCACCTGCTTTACTTATGAAGCTTAAGGAGAAAGTTATTTTAGTATAAAGCATTGTTTTGTATGTGATGATAATAAGGTAACATGCTATCAGCAAGAAGATTGGTAAAATTTATACCTGTGTCTTCTCAAGATAGATAAATTTTAATTAGTCTCTTATTCAGAGTTATTAAATTTTGCAGTTTCAAAATTTTTAAAAATTGAGATAAGACAAGACTTTGTCTAACTGCATGCTAATTTGGGCTTCCCAGGTGGTGCTAGTGGTAAAAAAAAAAACAAAAACAAAAACATCTTCCAGTGAAGGAAACTTAAGAGACATGGGTTCAATCTGTGGGTTGGGAAGATCCCCTGCAGGAGGGCATAGCAACCCATTCCAGTATTCTTGCCTGAAGAATCCCATGGACAGAGGAGCCTGGTGGGCTATAATTCATAGGGTTGCAAAGAGTCAGACATTACTGAAGCAACTTAGCATGCACACGCACATGCTAATTTAGATTTCTCTACTGACATAGGTACTCAAACTTCCTTGAAAAAATAAGTGCCAGCATTTGAACTACAACTGACATGAGAAAACTATTTTGCTTCCTTGTATAATAATGCAATATAATGACTTGCATTTATGAAGAGAGAAGAATGAAGTATATTCTCATCATGGACATTCTGTGATTCGGTTTTTATACCGTACATTGGTTCTTATTTTTTATTTTAGTGAAAACAAGAGTTGCAATATTTTTTTAGGACTTAAAAAAATCTTTTGTTTTAGAATACAGGCCTAATATATTGTATCACAAACTGAACACACTCATGTGACATCACCCCAGTAAAGAAATAAAATGTAACTAACACCCCTGCAGCCTCCTTATTCCAGACACTACTCCCCCCAAAACTGTAATTGTTATCCTGATGTAACAGCCCAGATAAGTTTTGTCTGGTTTGGTACTTTAAGTAAATATAGTCATATAGGAGAAGATGCTGCTGCTGCTAAGTCGCTTCAGTCCTGTCCAACTCTGTGCGACCCCATAGATGGCAGCCCACTAGGCTCCTCTGTCCCTGGGATTCTCCAGGCAAGAACACTGGAGTGGGTTGCCATTTCCTTCTCCAATGCATGAAAGGAAAAGTGAAAGTGAAGTCGCTCAGTCATCTCTGACTCTTCTCTACCCCATGGACTGCAGCCTACCAGGCTCCTTCATCAATGGGACTTTCCAGGGGAGAGCACTGGAGTGGGTTGCCATTGCCTTCCCCTAAGGAGAAAATGCAGTTTCTTCAAAATTTTCTGAGAACACAGATCTCTAATGGAAACTCTAATGGAAAGTACATTTTAAAATGTACTTTCTTAATACCATTAGTTAAACTTTTCGTTTTTTCTGTAGTAGGTAACCAACTGACCTGGTACTGTTTATTGAATAAAGCATTCATTTTCTCACTATTTAATAGTTTAAAAAATGGAAAATGCTCAAACTTTGTTAAAAGAAAAATTAAGAAAAATCTTTACCAGTTGAATCTTTACAGCACAATGTCATTTTTTAATAATTCTATTAATTAATTTTAAGGGACTGTTATTTTATTTACACTTTTTATTTTTTCCTCAAAATCTTCTAGAGCTATATATCTTGTTCTTATTTCATTATTTTTTTTAGTTTTTTAAAATGTTTTAATTGAAGGATAATTGCTTTACTATTTCATTATTTTTTGATGTGCTCCTTTTGTAATCAAGAAGAGACTAAAAGTTATGATTACCTTTAAAGCCATGACTCTGCAGTGGAAGAAGCTGCCGCTAATTGATGTTTTAGGGTGCTCTGGTGGTTTAGTTAAGAGCTTTATTTGCAGCATCTTATATAGTTCTCTCACAACACTATAAGCATAGAAATAGTATGATCCTGGGATTACAATGAGGAAACTGAACTTTAAGCTAATAGCTTATATAGGATATGAGTTAAATTCAAAGCCACGTTTATCTTATCTAGAGTCAGCTGTGTGACTTCATTTGTACATTTGTGGCCTGAGATTAAGTGCGATTAAGTGCGATCACCACCACTCCCATGTTCATTGGTAATTTGATGGAAAGCGGAAAGGAATTTTGAAGGGCTGCAATCTCCCAACTTTTCAAACTGGAAGTTATTCTATGCTTTATTTAATTTTGTTTTCAACATAGTTATATGTAATAAGGGTTGTTTGAGAATGTATTCATAAATGAATAATGATATAATAACCATACTCTTCCATATGTATGTAAGTTTAAAATTCATATCATTAACACTTTTAATATATCTAAACTTTATATTAGGAAAAATATTTGAAAAACACTTCATGGTAGATAAGAAAACTGCGTATAACTTTCTTATCTAAACAGAATTCTATTTGATTATCTGGTGGGGTTTTACTACTAGATTTTATTGAATGAATAGATTTTTCAATAGAGTTGTAATTACGTATTGTTTATCTTTTGCCTGCGAATTTACATTAAGTAGTAGTTTAGTTGGAAGCTTGGTCTGTTTAATTACTGCTGTTTTATTTTGGCCATTGGTTAGAAGTCTCCTTTAAATAAATCCATCCCCTGTAACTTCCCTCCCTGCTTCCTTCTTTCACTTCCTTTCCCCTCCCCTTTCTCTGGTCCTCTTAGTGATGTATACATACAGGCAACACATACATATACAACACACCAGGACAGATCCTTTTTTCAAACTCTTTGATGGTTATATGAATGAAATTGCTTTTGTTTATACAGGAAAACATTTTATGTACTGTCATGCTGACCTTGTTTTCCTGTCATATCCCATTTTCTTTTACCTTTTTGAAGGTAATGATCACTACCTTTGTTCACTTCCAAATGCCTTTAACTATCTCTCTAATCGCCCCATTGTTATATCCTTCACAAGTTTAAAGTTTTGCATGCACCAGGATAACTGTTACTTGAAAAAATACACACAACCTTGTCGATTGGTTCATTTTGCATTTATGGCCACAAATCACAAATGAGGGTCTCAGTATTGCCAGGTACTCCTACCATGTTATTTTAATAAATTTGCTTTTGTACTTTCAAATTTAGCTGCATCATGTCTTTCCTACCATCCTACCTCATCTATTCAAACTGAAATAGATGGGGAAACAGTGGAAACAGTGTAAAACTTTATTTTTGGGGGCTCCAAAATCACTGCAGATGGTGATTGCAGCCATGAAATTAAAAGACTCTTACTCCTTGGAAGTAAAGTTATGACCAACCTAGACAGCATATTCAAAAGCAGAGACATTACTTTGCCAACAAAGGTCCATCTAGTCAAGGCTATGGTTTTTCCAGTGGTCATGTATGGATGTGAGAGTTGGACTGTGAAGAAGGCTGAGTGCCGAAGAATTGATGCTTTTGAAGTGTGGTGTTGGAGAAGACTTGAGAGTCCCTTGGACTGCAAGGAGATCCAACCAGTCCATTCTAAAGGAGATCAGGCCTGGTGTTCATTGGAAGGACTGATGCTAAAGATGAAACTCCAATACTTTGGCCACGTCATGTGAAGAGTTGACTCATTGGAAAAGACTCATGCTGGAAGGGATTGGGGGCAGGAGGGGAAGGGGACGACAGAGGATGAGATGGCTGGATGGCATCACCGACTCGATGGACATGAGTTTGGGTGAACTCTGGGAGTTGGTGACGGACAGGAGGCCTGGCGTGCTGCAATTCATGGGATTGCAGAGTCCGACACGACTGAGCGACTGAACTGAACTGAATCATTACACTTAAGCAAGCTGCCGTTATAGCAGCCCTGATACTCAATCTTATTTTCTTTTCTCTCTTAAGTGTTTCGTTCCAGCAGTTGTCTTATTTATCATCTAAGCATCAGTCCCTAACTCTCTGTAGGACTCTTTGTTTTAGCACACAAACCTACTGTGATATTATCCATCTTAGAGAAAAATAATGCATCTTTACTTCACGATTCCCATTTCTCTACCCTTACACTTAGCTGTATATATAAGTCTATACTCTATGGATTTCCTTTCTCACTTTCCATTCTAACTCTAGTCCACTCTAATTGGACTAGAGCTCTCATAACATAGGTGAAAAGTCTTTTAAAGAAAATAACCCAAAGTCTTACCAAGTCAGTGGTCCATTCTCTAAACTTGTCTTACTATACATCTCAGTAGTAATTAAAACATGACGTTTTCCTCTTTCTTGAAAGTTTCCCTTTTCTAAACTTCCATGACATGACACTAATCTGTTTTTCTGCCTGTCTTTCTGGTAGTTCTCTCTTTAGTTTATCTAATCTTTTCTAGATGAGATTTTGTAATTTCAGGTAACCTGGGCTTTTCCCCCTCCAGTTCTCTTCTCTTATGCTTTACTCTTTCTGTAAGCCATTGCTTAGTTTATAGCTCTGTATGTCATACACTGATGATTCTCAGATTGGTATACTGAGCTTGAACCTTATCTCTTAGAGTCATACACAATGTCCACTGCCTTACTGAGGTCTCCACATGTATGAAGATTATGCTTCCAAATGTAATAAGGAAATACTAGAAGAGGTAAGATCAGGAATGTATTTTAGAGATACATCCTTGTTATCAGTAAATGCTGTTGGCTGTATCTAAACTAGATTCCCAATCTTACCTCTTCTAACATTTCACTGCTACAGTTGCTGATCAAGCAACCATCATCTTGTCTGGACTACATACACAACCTCCTACTTGGTTTCTCTGCCTTTTCTCTGAACCTCCTACAAGTCATAACTGATTCTTCTAAAATATAAAACAAATAATTTGATTTCTCTGCCTAAAATCTTCCAGTTGTGCCTATTTCAGTTAAAATGAACTCTAAACGTAATGTCAGGTTCTACTTGATTTTATCTATGGCTCTAAAATCATATCCCTCCATTGTCCTCTTTATTCTCTGCATTTCTTATTTTTTCATTCCTAAGGCTTCTGCCATTGATTTTCCTTGGAATGTTTATCCCCCAGATGTGTACGTGGTTATCCCCATTCATCCTTAATGACAAAACTCAAATGTCTTCTGATCACCCTCAAATACATAGCTAGTCCATCTACCACATTGTTTGCTTGATCCATTAAATCATTTAGTAATTAAAATTGTTTATTATATCTGTATGTGTGTCTATTGTCCCTAGATCCCCAAATCTGTAAACTCATTGAAGACAAGAAATCTATTTTTTATTCAATCATTTTTATGTTTTTAAATAAGCGCCTGGTATACTGCCTAGCACATACTAAATGTTCAATAAATTTAGTTGCTTGACTGACTAGAACAAAGTAGATAAATTATTCCTGGTATTTTTTATTAAAAATTCTGTTGTCACTCACAAACTGCCAGATAAAATATTAATTGCCTTTCTTTGTTGGTACTTATCTAATTTTCCTTACATTAAAGCATGCTCTGATAATTTGCTTTTGTGAATATTTTATTCATGGAGTGCCAGTTTCATGACAAAATTCAGTGTTTTAAAACAGTAGAATTTCGTGAGGAAGACAGAAGGCTATATATAGTTACATGTAGATCTCAGAACCAGTAGCCTAGAATCCAATACAAACTTAACAATGGCTTGTTTTATGAGGAAGGAAGTTACTTTGCCTTCCTATAACTATTTCTTTTCTACTCAATAATATAGACTTAATATCATCCAGTTTCCAAGCTCACAGAAAGTGATGTTTGAGGATTAAAGAGTGTCTATAAGGTTCTTTGATTTTATTTTAAAATGTGTCATTTAATTAGTAAAAGATGATTTGCACATTACTATAATTAGGAACATTTTTCATCACTTACCAGCTAGTTTACACTGTCAATATTGAAGAATAATAAATACCATTGATTCACCAAGAATGGAGAGGTTGGAACAGTGAGCTCCAGGTGCAGGCAATAAGGAAAAGCACAGTCTATAGAAAACTTTTTAAAATAATAACAAAACTGGCTAAAAGTTAGCCAATTTTAAACTATCAATTTGTGTCAGCAATTGTAAATAATGTCAGTGATAGAATATTTTTCCCAGAAAAAAAGATCTAACTTTAAACAATTGCTGACATTATTGCATAATTTTAGCATATTTTATACCTAATACTTTAATAAGTGTTATAATCCTAATGGAAGTTAATTTGGAAAACTCCTAATTACTCAGTAGGACACAGTTACACCTATTCATTTTGAAAGTCAAGTCATATTGGCTTTGAATTATTCTAGCTCCCTTCAGGGGCAGTTTGAATATACTGCACAGGGTTACATATTCCTGCATTTAAATAATAAATTGGAATAAGCAATAGTACTATGGAATTGTCAGTAAAAAGAAAATAATTTGTTTCCCCAGTTCTGTTCTCTGTGAATGCTTCGAGGTTTTGTGCTTTGTATTTTTCAACTGTGAAGACAAAGCCACTAGAATAGAGATTGGAAGAAGCCAAAACAAAACAAAACAAAAAAAGGACAGTTATTTATAATTTCTGTAATTTATAGTAAAATGAATTTTTATTAATGTCTGTCAGAGTTATATTTTTGTTTTCTTATTAGTTTTTCTAACTATTAGTTTTCTTACAAATAGTTTCTACCTATAAATGCATATGTTCTTTCAGGTGAAAGAAACTTAGTAGTTAAATTTAGTAAAAATGTATGAATGAATATAGATTGACAAGTCTAGTTATCTGCCAACTGGACATGGATATGCAAAGTTATTGCCAATATTGTGAAAGTTAAGGCTAGAGAAGTAAAACTCTAATGATATCATTAATTACTACAATGGAATAATATATACTGCATCCTTGTTCAAAACTCAATCTATTTGAATTATGTTAGTCATTACTTTTTTGTACTTTAATTTTTTTAAAATGATAATTTTATTTTATAAACAATTTAGTAAAAGAATATTTTTAATATATGTCTTTTTGGCCATCATTATTGTTCGTTTTATTTTATGATTATTACAGAAAAAAAATTTTATATAGAGAAAAGATATAAAATGTGAACCTCTTTAGACAGTTGATAATCTAACTGTACTACTGACAAACACAAAAGATTCATACTTAATGTTAAATCAGATTGATTATATTCTTTGCAGCCAAAGATGGAGAAGCTCTATACAGTCAGCAAAAACAAGACCAGGAGCTGACCGTGGCTCAGACCATGAACTCCTTATTGCCAAATTTAGACTTAAATTAAAGAAAGTAGGGAAAACCACTAGACCATTCAGGTCTGACCTAAATCAAACCCCTTATGATTATACAATGGAAGTGAGAAATAGATTTAAGGGCCTAGATCTGATAGATAGAGTACCTGATGCACTATGGAATGAGGTTCCTGCCATTGTACAGGAGACAGGGATCAAGACCATCCCCAAGGAAAAGAAATGCAAAAAAGCAAAATGGCTGTCTGGGGAGGCCTTAGAAATAGCTGTGAAAAGAAGAGAAGCGAAAAGCAAAAGGGAAAAGAAAAGATATAAACATCTGAATGCAGAGTTCCAAAGAATAGCAAGAAGAGATAAGAAAGCTTTCTTCAGTGATCAATGCAAAGAAATAGAGGAAAACAACAGAATGTGAAAGACGAGAGATCTCTTCAAGAAAATCAGAGATACCAAAGGAATATTTCATGCAAAATGGGCTCGATAAAGGACAGATGGTATGGACCTAACAGAAGCAGAAGATATTAAAAAGAGATGGCAAGAATACACTGGAGAACTGTAGAAAAAAGATCTTCATGACCAAGATAATCACGATGGTGTTATCACTCATCTAGAGCCAGACATCCTGGAATGTGAAGTCCAGTGGGCCTTAGAAAGCATCACTACAAACAAAGCTAGTGGAGGTGACAGAATTCCAGTTGAGCTATTCCAAATCCTGAAATATGATGCTGTGAAAGTGCTGCACTCAATATGCCAGCAAATTTGGAAAACTCAGCAGTGGCCACAGGACTGGAAAAGGTCAGTTTTCATTCCAATCCCAAAGAAAGGCAATGCCAAAGAAGGCTCAAACTACCACACAATTGCACTCATCTCACACGCTAGTAAAATAATGCTTAAAATTCTCCAAGCCAGGCTTCAGCAATACATGAACCGTGAACTTCCTGATGTTCAAGCTGGTTTTAGAAAAGGCAGAGGAACCAGAGATCAAATTGCCAACATCTGCTGGATCATCAAAAAAGCAAGAGAGTTCCAGAAAAACATCTATTTCTGCTTTATTGACTATGCCAAAGCCTTTGACTGTGTGGATCACAATAAACTGTAGAAAATTCTGAAAGAGATGGGAATACCAGACCACCTGATCTGCCTCTTGAGAAATGTGTATGCAGGTCAGGAAGCAACAGTTAGAACTGGACATGGAACAACAGACTGGTTCCAAATAGGAAAAGGAGTATGTGGCTGTATATTGTCACCCTGTTTGTTTAACTTATATGCAGAGTACATCATGAGAAAAGCTGGACTGGAAGAAACACAAGCTGGAATCAAGATTGCCAGGAGAAATATCAATAACCTCAGATATGCAGATGACACCACCCTTATGGCAGAAAGTGAAGAGGAACTCAAAAGCCTCTTGATGGTGAAAGTGGAGAGTGAAAAAGTTGGCTTAAAGCTCAACATTCAGAAAACGAACATCATGGCATCCGGTCCCATCACTTCATGGGAAATAGATGGAGAAACAGTGGAAACAGTGTCAGACTTTATTTTTTTGGGCTCCAAAATCACTGCAGATGGTGACTGCAGCCATGAAATTAAAAGCTGCTTACTCCTTGGAAGGAATATGACCAACCTCGATAGCATATTCAAAAGCAGAGACATTACTTTGCCAACAAAGGTTCGTCTAGTCAAGGCTATGGTTTTTCCTGTGGTCAGGTATGGATGTAAGAGTTGGACTGTGAAGAAGGCTGAGCGCTGAAGAATTGATGCTTTTGAACTGTGGTGTTAGAGAAGACTCTTGAGAGTGCCTTGGACTGCAAGGAGATCCAACCAGTCCATTCTGAAGGAGATCAGCCCTGGGATTTCTTTGGAAGGAATGATGCTACAGCTGAAACTCCAGGCCAAAGGCTGAAACTTTGGCCACCTCATGTGAAGAGTTGACTCATTGGAAAAGACTCTGATGCTGGGAGGGACTCAGGGCAAGAGGAGAAGGGGATGACAGAGGATGACATGGCTGGATGGCATCACTGACTCGATGGACGTGAGTCTGAGTGAACTCCGGGAGTTGTTGATGGACAGGGAGGCTTGGCATGTTGCGATTCATGGGGTCGCAAAGAGTCGGACACGACTGAGCAACTGATCTGATCTGAATGTTACTCTTTCTTTGCAGTTTTACCAAATCCATACACATTTGTTTTCTTGCTAATGGCCAAATTTTAGTTTATAAGTCCAGAGGAAAAAAATCATTTGACTTCAAATCATTATTATTAATCAATATCTTACACTTGCAGTAAATTGAGAATAAATGAATGTGAAAATGAAGTTGCTCAATCGTGTCCAACTCTTTGCAACCCCTACCAGGCTTCTCTGTCCATGGGATTCTCTAGGCAAGAATACTGGAGTTGGGTGCCATTTCTTTCTCCAGGGGATCTTCCTGACCCAGGGATCGAACCCCAGTCTCCCACATTGGAGGCAGATGCTTTAACCTCTGAGCCACCAGGGAAGCCCTGAGAATAAATACCTATGTATAAAAGCAAAGTCTAGATCCCTTTTTTTCTTTCATCTTTTAACTTTAATGAATATTAATTTTAAACATCCAAACAATGATTTCATTCATTTATCATATTCTAAGTTACTTTTTCTTCTTCTTTTTTTTTTAACTTACATAAGTTTTCTACTAAATGACAAATCTCCTGAAGTATTTGAACCTATGGCTTGGTCTGATCTGATCAGTTTTAGGTTCTGGAATTTGCATGCCTATAGAAAGATTTGCAATAAGTACAAAGAAGTGCTGATCAAAATGTCATTTTAGAATAAATATTATAAACAACAAACAATAAGAACAATAAAATAATTACCTTAGATACTAGAAATTACCTATGATAAATTGACATATCTTCTATATTGTCATCTAAAATTTATTCTTTAAGGGATACTGCCAGCTATTTGCTATTTGCTTATTTATGTGAACATTTGATTTTGCAACATATTGTAAAACTTTATTTGTTTTCCCTCATTCTAATCTAGTAGAGAGAAAAGGAAAAAACAACAACAATCTTTTCTCAAATGGTTAGTTTTATCTCTGCTCATCAATGGGGGAAAGAGTTGACTCCCTAATACTTTGTTTTGGCTTGTGTCAATGTATTGGAAAAGTCTATTATGCATCCTGTTTAATAAGGGGAGAAAGAGAGAAAAAACTCAGTGCATTTGCACTGTGACCAAGTTGTGTAGAGGTAGCTCACTAGGTATCTGAACTGGATGAATGAACACGGCCTGCATAATACCTTTCAAGGTCAGTTGTATTAATCTCCTTGTTCACTCTTTTCCTGAGCACTGTAACACTTTATCAAGTTATGTATAGGATGAATACCTCAAGAAAGAGAAAGCTGCCAAAAGCATGCCTGTGTAATTCCACTCACTTCTTCTTCCCTATCTCCATGTACCTCAAGGAAAAATTTGATTAGTTTTTAGACTTGGGAGGTTCCCAGCAAGAAACAGATGGAGCACTCAAGTGCAGATAATTTGAAGACTATTTGTGAAAGGGACTACTGACAAAGGGATTATTTTAAAATGTAAAGGTTTAATGTAACAATCCAAATGGATGTTGGTTATATTTAAACTCAAAAGGCTATAATAATTTTAATTTATATATTTAATATTTTATATATAGAATATATGAAATCAAGAATCTTTAATTTGCCAAGTGATTTTGATTTCAGGAAATGATTTAGCAATGGGTTCCTTTAGAAAAATATAAATGATTATTTCTCAACTTCCAAGGTTTAACATGATAAGTTAATGAGGTAATCTGTTTATGAATTTCTTTGAAACTGTAATGGTTTATATTCAAGGTGAAGATGATTATGTGGCAGATTTTTACTATTACTTTAAATATAATGGTTTTTAAAGAAAAATATTGGTCCGCACACAATTTGGAGGAATACACATTTTGTAACTAGAAGAATAACAAGATTGCTACTTTTCATTTACAAAAATGAGTCATAAACATTTTTTTAAAAGTTTGATTATGTTTGGATAGGGCTTTTTCAAGGACTCTTTTCATTATTTTTATGGAATAATAAATATTCTTTGTTCTAGATTAACTCCTTTTGCCTGATATGTGGATAATACATGCAACAAACTGGCTATTTTTTCTTGACAAGAATTTGAGTCATCAGTCTGTGAGTGCATATAGTTCTCCAGATCAATTGAGGTTGAACTAAATCAGTCAATCACTGATATAAAGTCTCTCAAAATGTATTTTGGCATGTGAGACAGCAAACTACATGTCACACAGATTGCCCCATATGATTCCAGGGAGCACGTTCATGTTCTCAGATACTATCATGGAGGCAGCCCAGGTTGTACTTTGTATGTCTCAGCCCAGTAAGGATTTGACTGCACAGTCAGTGCAGTACTGTACAAGCAGAGGGTAGGAATTTCACTTAAAATGCAGGGAGTTGTCAATGAAAACTCAGGGGGTGGTCAGATACCCACCGTGTATCAGAGCAAAGCTGAACTGTTCTTGGAAATGAAATCCACCTCTGAGGTGCAGTGTCATATTGATATTATTTTCTATTTCTATGATGAAGAAAGAGCCCTTCCCTCCTGTTCTGTTTACTTGTAAGTTTCCAAAAACAAAAACAATGTGCCAAGAAGAAAGGGTAAAGGAAACAAGCTTATTCAGCTTGAGCCTACAAAGTAGATTATTTGCCTGTATTTTCCAGATGTACAAAGACAAATCCAGTTTATATGTATAAAGGAGTGTTGCAATTGGAACTGTTTCCAAAACTAGCTCTCACCTGAATCCCAGAGGCACATAGTGTTTACAGAGAGTGCTGCACGCTAGGCTCTCATTTATAAACTTGGCAATTTCTTCTAACAGAAAAGAAGTCAACAAGGCAGGTGTATGATTCCAATTGCCTGGAGTTTATTAAAATAGTCTATTTTTCTGTTGAATGTAATAAAAAGAATTTACCCGAGCATACGCCACATGACAGGACACTTTTGATGTCTTAGAAATTGTTTAGGTGTGGGGGAAAGACAGACTTAGGAGCTAAATCTTCATTAAATCTCTACTTTAACAGGTTTTGTCAGCAGACAAGCAGTCTCAATTAAAGGTAGATGAAAGTGTTTTATTAGCTTGTCCCTTTAGATTTCAAGGAATAGTATCTCTCTACAACCATCCTCACTCATATTAGCATGAAATAATTTCAGTTTCAACTTAGCATCGATAGGTTTGAGAAGGTGATTCTTTAACAGTAATTTATTCAGCTCACATAAACCATAAACACACATTTTAGTGGTGGGGAACAATTTGGCTAATGTGTTTCTGTGTGGAAGGCTGCAGCCTGATAATAATGTGGATGGACAGTGGGCTTCAGCTATTATTTGAATAGACTACTCTAAGACAATAAATTATTTTCATTTTGGAATGACAGAGTTGCACATCTTCCATGCTGTGTCTCACCTGGTTTTTATCACAAACTCTTCTATTCTGTAACAAATTATGGCAAATGGAAAGAGCTTTATAGTGATGACATTCAGGTAATATCTCCTGCTAATAAGGATGTAACACTTGCTGCCACAACAAATGTAATTCCTGCTGGCATTTTTTATATGATGTTGCCTGCCGTTTTGCTCATTGCCCTTAGACGCAGGAGACATTCATGTAAGGTCTGACAGGTGGACGAAGATAATATATCCTGTGAAGCACTTTTCATATGAAGAATACATCATCAATCATATGTGAACTTGGATTGGTTTCATTCTCATTTTCTTCTTCCTGGTATAATTAATCTTCTGCAATTAACAATGTGTCAGGTCAATCATCGGCTTTTAATCAGGAGAATTTACCACCTTAAAACAACATTAACTGTGATTTTCAAGCTCATGACTCACAGGCTTGACTTTGATGAGTTTTAGCAAATCTCAATGGACACAGAAATATTTTCATGGTATTCAAGTTACCCTGTGATCTGTTTTTACCAACAAACAAGCTTCTTGTAGTGCTGGGCATCCTCCCAAAGGAGGAAACTGTGCCTAAGACCTGGCTCCATCACTTCCTGTCAATCTCTGAGGGTGGCAGCACGGAGAAATGCCAGAGGCGTTGGAGGGTGTGGACAGCATATCAAGAATTCGTTTGATACAGACAAAAGTCAGAGTTTGATCAAAAGATCTCCAAAGGGAAGAAATCGGACATGTATCATATGGAAATGAAACAGAAAAATGAAACAGATCAAGCTAGAAGCTTAACCCCAATTGCCTGTATCGACTGTATATTTTTATTGAGTTAATTTGAAATTGCACACAATGTGAGATATTTGGGCCAATAAAATAGCCATTTGAATCAGAAGGCATCATTTGTTGTTTTAAACTTGAGATAGTTTAGATTTTGTTGTGGTTATTCTGTTTTTATTTAATTTGTAACTTTAAATTTTATGAGAACTATTCTATATTGAGATTGTACTTAGTTTTAAACTTATTTGTGTGGTTAAGTAAAATGTGATAAAAAATATTTTATGTCAGTCCAGGGAGTTTGAAATTTTCTCTAAAACTATTCATGTATTACTTAAGTTTGAGGAACTTTATTATAAATGATACTCACAAAGTAAGATAATTAAACTATATTTTGGAAAAATAGGCATAAGTAGGCATTTAAGGGCTAGGCCAATGCTCTAAACACCATTTGGAACACTATTTCTGCAGGAAAGTAGTGTTTAAACTTCTGTGTTAACCCTAATGAAAATACAATGAGTATATCTATGTTTGATTTTACTCAGTGTAAAATACTTAATGAAAAACAACTTAAAAAAGAGGCGGTGTCTGTCACAGAGAAACATGCTAATTTAAAAAATCCCTAAAGAAAGAGCTCAGGTGGGACAGACTAAGGACAAGGTAGACAGGAAAAAAAAAAAAAAAAGACTTCCTTATTCATATATTCAGAAGTGTAAACTGACTCATGATGTAAAATCTACCAAGCTTAGTTCAACTCAGTTCAATCTCTCAGTCATGTCTGACTCTTTGCGACCCCATGAATTGCAGCATGCCAGGCCTCCCAGTCCATCACCAACTCCCAGAGTTCACTCAAATTCATGTCCATGGAGTCGCTGATGCCATCCACCCATCTCATCCTCTGTCGTCCCCTTCTCCTCCTGCCCCCAATCCCTCCCAGCATCAGGGTCTTTTCCAATGAGTCAACTCTTCGCATGAGGTGGCCAAAGTACTGGAGTTTCAGCTTCAGCATCATTCCTTCCAAAGAACACTCAGGACTGATCTCCTTTAGAATGGACTGGTTGGATCTCCTTGCTCAGTGTGATACTATACAATGGATTATGGAAATATAATGGAGAAACCATTTGCACTGGAAAGCTCTTCATTTAAATACTGGAGTGGGATGCCATTTAAATACCAATTTCCTTGCCTTCAGTCCTAAAGTTGGTCTACTGTCCAGGGCTCCATGGCAAATTTGACCCATATTATTTTCCAAATATTAAAAAAGAAACTAGCAATTAAACTAAAGAAAAGATACAAGTACTTCTTTAAGCTACTTGTTTGCATGTTAATTGTCTTTCTCTCCCAAGTTGATTGTACATTTTCAATTATGGGCAGGTTTTAATGTCTTTGGCTATAAAATCGTGGCATTAATAGAGTATTTCCTTCCTACTTGTCCAAGTAGATCAGGACTCAGCCCCCATCCACACCTCACACTAACTTCTTTAACTCCTATGCAACCAGAATGCTTCAAAAATATTACCAAGTACAGTGTTAAAGTTTGCACTTTCTGCTAAAAAATAATTTTTGTTGATTTTGCTTTATTTTTAATTAATTTTGTCTGTGTTTCCTCAAATTAGATGAATCAAAATATTACATACATGTTAGACTTTTTATATGGATACATTCTTGACTATCTAGATATAGGTCAGCTCATTAGATGTTTATCAGCTCTATTTACAATATTCTGTTGTTGATTTATGTTTTCTCATGGTTACCAGTAGAAGTTTCCTTCATGGTTTTACCATTTCCTAAATGTTAAACCTGTATAACCATAAGCACACTCCTATGAAGTGGTCTTGATAAAACTGAACTCACAGCTGGTTTGTGACAACTAATAATATGATTTTATTTGAAAAGCATTGGTAAGATGTCTTAGTATGGAGTCTCCCCAAAGCACATTGTGACACAAAGATTCAAGTGCAAGCAGTTTGAGAGTTGAGCTGGGCTAGCCAAATGGATGGAGAAGGCAATGGCACCCCACTCCAGTACTCTTGCCTGGAAAGTCCCATGGATGGAGGAGCCTGGTAGGCTGCGGTCCATGGGGTCACCGAGGGTTCGGACAGGACTGAGCAACTTCACTTTCATGCATTGGAGAAGGAAATGCAACCCACTCCAGAATTCTTGCTGGAGAATCCCAGGGACAGGGGAGCCTGGTGGGCTGCTGTCTATGGGGTCACACAGAGTCAGACACGACTGAAGCGACTTAGCAGCATCCAAATGGAAATATTGGGACAGTAAAGTGATCAATCGAGTACATGTTGCAAAGCCTGCTGTCACAGTGGGTGCTTGTAACTTACTATCAACAGCAAACTGGGAAGGCATTATAATATGTGCTTCTGAATTAAACTAGAGTTGGGGGGTTAGGCTTTAGTGCACAAACTTCTGTCAGTCATTAGTTGAGGCTATTAGGGGAAGGTGTTGATTTTTTGGAACTTACAGATTTCTTGAGTGGACAGGGTAGCTCTCTTTGGTTCCAGAAAACAGCCCTTGGACACAGAGATGCAGATATCTACCAAATAGATCTTGGGAGTTCACTGAATGGTCCAAGGGATATAAGTGGATTTTTTATAGTGAGGACATCTCTTGCTATCTGTGGTATAACAGGTGTTTATTATAGTTAATTCATTGTTACTTGTTACAAGTCCTAGTAGCAGCTCTCTTAAAATATGCCAACTTACTTTCAAGAAGGAAGGGAAGATAGGAGTCTATTTTTCATAATTTAGGGAGTATTTAAGATTGACTAATTTAAAAAATATTTTTTATAATGAACTTGGGCAATAAAATAAAATCACAAATCCTACATTTGTTAATAAACTGCTTTCACAAATGCCATCTTTCTGTTAAAGTGCATGTGCTTCTTAATCATGATGCATTTTATTTCCGAGTTGCTGCCAATATAATTTGCAAAGACAATGATACAAGTTATTCAAATTTCAGTACACAGGTTTTCATAAAGGTCTAATTACAACTGTTAAAGAATTGGCAGAGAACTCAAGCATCCACTCACTTAGCGTTTCTTAAGAAGTCCCATGAAAATTAAAAAAAAAAGGAAGAAGGAAATAAGCCATTTCCCCTGCTTTGTTTATTATACAGATGGCCAAGCTATTTTGGCTCTGAGCACAGTAAAGTGAAAGTTAAAGTGAAGTCGCTCAGTCCTGTCCAACTCTTGTGACCCCATGGAATGTAGCCTACCAGGCTTCTCAATCTATGGAATTTTCCAGGCAAGAGTAGTGGAGTGGGTTGCCATTTCCCTCTCCAGGGGAGCTTCCCAGCCCAGGGATCAAACCGAGGTTTCCTGCATTGCAGGCAGACGCTTTACAGTCTGCCAAGAGGATGTAAGTCATTATTTATTTTCACTGCTAGTTCTTAGTTTATTCCAAGTAAACAAAGAATACCAAATAGACTTAAATGGCTACATGTTTTTGGAAATCCACATATATGGTAAAAGTGGTTATAGGGCCAACCATCTCAAAAGTATTTTGTCCAGTGGTGGCAAACCTACTAGCAAATATTTCATATCTAATACTATTCCTGGCTTCTACCACTTCATCCAATTCACAGTAAGAATCGTTTCTTAGCATAAGTCTTTTCTATTTCTCAAAAATGTGACTTTTGTAAATAAAGTTGTTTACAAATTAAAGAATTACAAACATGTCAAAATCATTTTTCCAAACTGATGTCCTAGTGAGTTGGAAGTCTAGTAGATAACAGTTTGAACTAAAAAATGTTTTAAGTATTTTTCTATTTAAAAATTACTGAAAATGAATCAGCAGGTTCAAATAAACCTAGATGGAAAATGAAATCAAAGGATACATATGAGATTTCAGTTCAGGAGGATATTTTCAAAAATAAATTTATGACAGAAACATGAGTTAAGATTAACATGTTCCAGTTATTAAGGCAATTGGATCAGAAAAATTCAGCTCAATTTATCAGATGCAATGGAGGCTTAGATTGTCAGACCCAAAGTGTTGGTAAATTCCTTGTTTATATGTAAATTTCTCAAAATTTCACATAACTATGTTAAAAAAAAATACAACTGAGTAAATTTTATAGATCTACTTGGATCCTGATGCTGGGAAAGAGTGAAGGCAAAGGAGAGGGGGCAGCGGAAGGTGAGAAGGTCAGATAGCATCACTGACTCAAGGGACATGAATTTGAGCAAACTCCAGAGATAGTGGAGGACAAGATTATAGCATGCTGCAGTCCATGGGATTGCAAAGAGTTGGACACGACTTTGCAACTGAACAACAACAGCAACAACTTGGGTTTATTGACTAATTCATGTATCAGGAAGCATTCCATTTAGCAAATAAAGGAGAGCTCCAAAGGGCTATAGAAAAGGGAAGGTTTTTAAGGCAGGACAAGACAGTCATAGAGGAAAGTGTTAATTCAGATTAGTTCATCTCCCTTTTTTGATTCCCTCATAGCTCAGTTGGTAAAGAATCCACCTGCAATCGGGCTACTCTTGTGACTCAGCTTGTAAAGAATCTGTCTGAAATGCAGAAGAACTGGGTTCAATTCCTGGGTTGGGAAGATTCCCTGAAGAAGGGCAAGGTTACCCACTCCAGTATTCTGGTCTGGAGAATTCCATGGACTTTGTAGTCCATGGGGTGGCAAAGAGTCAGACATGACTGAGTGACTTTCATTCGTTCATTCATTCATTTCCCTTTTTGGGGAAAAGAAGTCTCATTATGTGGTTACCTCATCTTCTTGGGGACTGAGAACACTCATGTGACATATTACCTCACTGGTGCTGACCAGGAAATTGCTGACTAAGTGATTAAAGCTGCATTTCTTTGGGAGTTGAAGCTTTAGTTATATTGGGTAGCAAGCCAGGGATTGGTGGTGTGACTTACATAAGTGTCTCCATTTTGGGTCTGTGGCTTCCTTTTTAACAGCTATAAATTTCTCAGTGTTATTGAGTTTTTTTAGCTACTGGGAAATTGAGAATGTTAAATATGGAGTCAAGATAAAGACTCCTCATTATTTTTATACTGTATGTATGTTTCTTGGTAATCTTTTCCATGTCATTTTTTTAAATTTCTCAAATTGTTTACTCATCTGCAAAATTAGTATAGTAATAGTAGTAATAGTTAATGAACGTAGGGCTTCCCTATTGCTCAGTTGGTAAAGAATTGTAGGAGACCCCGGTTCAATTCCTGGAATGGGAAGATCCACTGGAGAAGGGATAGGCTGCCCACTTCAGTATTCTTGGGCTTCCCTTGTAGCTTAGGTGGTAAAGAATCCTCCTGCAATGTGGAAGACCTGGGTTCGATCCCTGGGTTGGGAAGATCCCCTGGGGAAGGCAAAGGCTACCCACTCTAGTATCCTGGCCTGGAGAATTCCATGGACTGTATGGTCCATGAGATCACAAAATATAGGGCACAACTGAGTGACTTTCACTTTCAGTGAATGTAAAGGTGCAAATTGTAAGACGTATAAACAAGTAGGAAATTTTATTATATTATTATTACTGGTAAATTGTCCTTTTAATACTTAATCTAGGGGTATTGGGCCTAGAGCCTCAATTAATTATTTTGTATTTCTGTAACTAGGAGATCAAAGTATCATATAATCACATAACTTTCTTAATATAGATTTCATTTACTTATGTTGAATTCTTGAGTTATATAGTTAATTTTATTGTTTAAAATTTTCATAGTGAAATTTTTGTTTTAAATACAATGTGAAGAA
The DNA here is from genome assembly GCF_003369695.1 of Bos indicus x Bos taurus. NCBI lineage: Eukaryota > Metazoa > Chordata > Mammalia > Artiodactyla > Bovidae > Bos > Bos indicus x Bos taurus. The sequence continues at coordinate 54,754,687 of NC_040077.1, forward strand.
ATACCCTGTCCAATTTTATTGTTGTCTTATTTCAATTTTATAATCAATCACCTTAAATCATCATTTTGATTTCTTGGATAAAAATGTTAGAACCTAAGCATACATGTAGTATAATTTTTAATGTCATATTTTATTTTTATTATCAAAATCTTTCTTGGTATATGCATATTTTTCTTGTCTTCTTCCATTCTGTTTTACATTTAATTCTTGATTCTTTGTTAAGTTTAGTTAGAGAATAACACTATTCTTGCCTGGAGAAGTCCATGAACAGAGGATCCCCGCAGGCTACAGTTCATGGAGTTGCAAAGAGTTGGACAGGACTGACCAACACTTTCACTTTTCCTAAACATTTAGTTTGATGATATTTCCTAGATAATAAGCTTAATAAGTAGATTTTCCAGATCAATAGTTTTCTTTTACGCATGTTAACTATTCAATTTTTAGAATGATACATTTGGTGGAGATATGTGGATTTTGTTTTGTGTTTTAAAGAGACAGTCTTATGCAAAACACACTGCTCCTAAGGTCCCGTTGAAAATGCTAAAACCAATTGTGGACTAGAAAGCAATAATAGTAACTAACAGAAAACAAATTTTGCAAGAACTTTTGATAATTTATTTCTCCAATCTGATATCTAGGTCACCACCTGCTATCACCTGCTATAAATTTCTCACCTCAGTTTTATGGTCTGTGTTTTCACAACATTTAATTTGTAATTTACTACATATGTTCACACAATTTTTGCTTGAAATGCCCTCCTATTATCTAAGTTCCACTTTTCTTTTAAATCTCTACTGAAAAGCTAGTATTTTTACTTACAAGATTCTTTGTCTTCAGAGTTAATGGATCTGTGATGAAGATTGTGTGATTCTGCTTTTCTTTACTTGCAATTATATTCAGATATGCCACCAAGTATTCTTCTGTGATAGACTTTATGCCTTTGTTTTTGGAGACATAAACTATAACCATCCAATGATGTGAGAAATAGATTTAAGGGCCTAGATCTGATAGATAGAGTGCCTGATGAACTATGGAATGAGGTTCATGACATTGTGCAGGAGACAGGGATCAAGACCATCCCCATGGAAAAGAAATGCAAAAAAGCAAAACGGCTGTCTGGGGAGGCCTTAGAAATAGCTGTGAAAAGAAGAGAAGAGAAAAGCAAAGGAGAAAAGGAAAGATATAAGCATCTGAATGCAGAGTTCCAAAGAATAGCAAGGAGACATAAGAAAGCCTTCTTCAGCGATCAAAGCAAAGAAATAGAGGAAAACAACAGAATGGGAAAGACTAGAGATCTCTCAAGAAAATTAGAGATACTAAGGGGACATTTCATGCAAAGATGGGCTCGATAAAGGACAGAAATGGTATGGACCTAACAGAAGCAGAAGGTATTAAGAAGAGGTGGCGAGAATGCACAGAAGAACTGTACAAAAAAGATCTTCACTACCCAGATAATCACAATGGTATGATCACTGACCTAGAGCCAGACATCCTGGAATGTGAAGTCCAGTGGGCCTTAGAAAGCATCACTACGAACAAAGCTAGTGGAGGTGATAGAATTCCAGTTGAGCTATTTCAAATCCTGAAAGATGATGCTGTGAAAGTGCTGCACTCAATATGCCAGCAAATTTGGAAAACTCAGCAGTGGCCACAGGACTGGAAAAAGTCAGTTTTCATTCCAATCCCAAAGAAAGGCAATGCCAAAAAATGCTCAAACTACCGCACAATTGCACTCATCTCACATGCTAGTAAAATAATGCTCAGAATTCTCCAAGCCAGGCTTCAGCAATATGTGAACCGTGAACTTCCTGATGTTCAAGCTGGTTTTAGAAAAGGCAGAGGAACAAGAGATCAAATTGCCAACATCCACTGGATCATGGAAAAAGCAAGAGAGTTCCAGAAAAACATCTATTTCTGCTTTATTAACTATGCCAAAGCCTTTGACTGTGTGGATCACAATAAACTGTGGAAAATTCTGAAAAAGATGGGAATATCAGACCACCTGATCTGCCTCTTGAGAAATGTGTATGCAGGTCAGGAAGCAACAGTTAGAACTGGACATGGAACAACAGACTGGTTCCAAATAGGAAAAGGAGTACATCAAGGCTGTATATTGTCACCCTGTTTATTTAACTTATATGCAGAGTACATCATGAGAAACGCTGGACTGGAAGAAACACAAGCTGGAATCAAGATTGCTGGGAGAAATATCAATAACCTCAGATATGCAGGTGACACCACCTTTATGGCAGAAAGTGAAGAGGAACTCAAAAGCCTTTTGATGAAAGTGTAAGTAGAGAGTGAAACAGTTGGCTTAAAGCTCAACATTCAGAAAACTAATATCATGGCATCTGGTCCCATCACTTCATGGGAGATAGATGGGGAAACAGTGTCAGACTTTATTTTTTTGGGCTCCAAAATCACTGCAGATGGTGACTGCAGCCATGAAATTAAAAGATGCTTACTCCTTGGAAGGAAAGTTATGACCAACCTAGATAGCATATTCAAAAGCAGAGACATTACTTTGCCAACAAAGGTCTAGTCAAGGCTATGCTTTTTCCTGTGGTCATGTATGGATGTGAGAGTTGGACTGTGAAGAAGGCTGAGTGCCGAAGAATTGATGCTTTTGAACTGTGGTGTTGGAGAAGACTCTTGAGAGTCCCTTGGACTGCAAGGAGATCCAACCAGTCCATTCTGAAGGAGATCAGCCCTGGGATTTCTTTGGAGGGAATGATGCTGAAGCTGAAACTCCAGTACTTTGGTCACCTCATGTGAAGAGCTGACTCATTGGAAAAGACTCTGATGCTGGGAGGGATTGGGGTCAGGAGGAGAAGGGGACAACAGAGCATGAGATGGTTGGATGGCATCACTGACTCGATGGACTTGAGTCTGAGAGAGCTCTCTGAGTTTGAGATGGACAGGAAGGCCTGGCGTGCTGCAATTCATGGGGTGGCAAATAGTCAGACACGACTGAGCGACTGAACTGAACTGAATGATGTGTCATATGATAGCACAGGCAAAATATCAAGGAAGCATTTGGAAAATGAAGAGTAGTAAGAAACTGAAATTTTCTATTTCTCATTTAAGGCTTTTCACCCTAATGTTTATAGATATAAGAGAGTAACACATGTGTTTGTTTATCTACAGCCACATGAAGAAATGTTTTACAAAATATCGGTATTTTAGAGTTATAGAATGCTTTGGGTCTTCCACTAAGTGCAATTAACATGACTTTATTCTACCTATTACACTTTATAATAAAACATTCTGAACTAGTAAATCTTTGTAGATTTATTGGCAAAAAGTACAGATAATGGTGTTTTTTATTTTTTATTTTACTATTCCAAAAGAAGTCTTTTGTTGGATTTTTGGGGAGGATTGTACATGTCACCCTTGCTTACATCACAGGTTAAGATACAAGCATGTGTGGGAAACGGAGGCATTAATGAGTGATGCACATTAAGTTGGTTTAAGGGCTGTGATGTCCAGAATCTGCATTCATAAATCATTATATGAAAAACATCTTTTCCCTCACATGCACCCTTTGCCTAATGCACATTTTTCTTATACAACCAGCTGACTGAAATGTTTGCAATGAAATAGTTTATCATATGAAGTTCTCTTATGGAAGCTTGACTTTTTTCTCTCCTTTATTTTTCCAATCTCTTTCAACCCAACACTCCTTAGTGATTATGCCTTCTGTTTTTTCATCTCACAAATTTTGTTTCAAAGAAAAGAAAATGAAGAAAAAAGAAAGAGAGAAGGTTTCTGTAAATATTTCATCCAATGACTTGGTGTAAAGTGTAGAAAGTTAGAGCTCAGGAAAAGTAATCTTTGTCTTGAAATGCTCAGATAAAATGTAGGGAATTATTACTTTAAAATGGCTGCTCAGACCCTGGTTTTTCAACTTGATGTAAAGCTGATTCTAAGAATAAGTACAAGTTTGTGTGGCTGCTTGAGGAAATCCCATGGCCATCATTCTTTAATGGTGTGTATCAGTGATTTTTATTTGCTAAGTAAATCCTGACTGAGTTCATGGAAAACTTGATGCAGTATTCCATGGATGGATTCCCATAGATTTCATAAACATCCTATAAAATACAAGCAAAATATAAGAGTATAGTAGAATCAGTTGCTAGTGTGTTCAAAATAGTTTGTCTTATTTATGCTTATTACTATATTATGTTTTTAGCATATTGTATTGATAGAACCACAGAAATTATTGACCATCTCTTTGCTGGTATTCTTTTGTGTGTATTCATGGAAACAGTCACAGTTTAATTGGCAGTCCCATGGTGCATGCAATAGGGTTCTGAATAAAAACACCACAATTTCTGTTATTTGCCAACTTTTGTTGTTATATAATTTTAGGCACATGATTGATAAGAACATTTTTGTTAATGTGTAAAATCTAATGAAAACATTTAATTTTAATTCAGCATAGTATATTTTTGAGCACTTACTTTATGTCAGCCACTGTGCCAAATATTCAGAGCACAGTGGCCACTGACTTCTGAGTGCTTATAGAGTAGTGGAGTAATTTTGTCAGTAAAAAGCTATTGAAATGGTATAAATGCTATCCATTTTGTGTGAACATCTAGACACTAGAAAAATTTCAGAGTAAGTTCACATCTCAAGTTAGGTATCAATGATAACTAACAGTTAACCAGGCTATGGGAATAGAAACTGGCTAGACAGATGGATGAGGAATGGGAGACTGGAAAAGATAATGTGCCCAGTACAGGCAGCTTGTGTAAATATCAGTAGGAAGGAAAGATAAGGGCATTTTTACATGACATTAAAGATTGAAGCAGCATATGCTGTCTTATTTGGTGGTGGAGGTGAGCCACTAATTCAGGACCTCATGTCAGACTAATGAGGTAAAACAAATTTTGCTATAGAAATGAGCAGATTTCTAATCAAAAGATCAATTTTTAAAAATTCTGCTTTATGTTTCTTTACTTTTTCAGGGACTAGCACAGTGTTCTGCTTCAATCTGTTATAATTTAGGGATTGTTTACATTTTTATTATTAGACTAGAATATTTTGTTTATCTTGCCATTTTTATAAGGACAAATAATTAATGTTCATGGGAATATTAACGATTATATATGGTAGTCACTGGCTCAGTCCTAGAGATATAAAGATAATAGACATGGTCTATACTCTTAAGTAACTTCTCACTTACATACAAATGTCTAATTAGACTTTACCACTCACAAACATTCCCAAACATTATAAGTATACATTGTTAGAGGAAATGTGTCCTTATTGTCACTCCTGAGTCTCATGTTTACTTTTTCAAAATTTTCCATTCTTTCATTATTGTTCTCTAGAAAAACAAACTCAGAAGTAGAAATATGAGGAAGTGACAAAGAATTGAATGGAATTAATTTTCAAAATTATAGAACTGCATTTCAATAGAATTCTTCTTACTGTAATACAGTGACTTCTCAGAGATGTTACTCTGAGGTAAGTTTTCTTATGGGTCTTTCTTTCTCCTTCTCTTTCATGCTACAGGTGTTTTCAAATGTTTGGTGATGCTTGCTTTTACAGTGTTAAAAGTGTTGGGAAGTAACCTGCAGGGGAGTTGTGATGCTTATGAGCACAGTGTGTAGATTGGAAAGCTTTGGCAGGCATTGAGGACTATGCTGCAGTCCAGAAATTCCACACTTGCAGAGCCCTCTGTCTTCTGGTGTACCCTGTGCTAAGTTGCTTAAGTAATGTCCAACTCTTTGTGACTCCATGGACTGTTGGAATGTAGCCCACTAGGCTCCTCTATCAGTGAAATTTTCCAGGCAAGAAATACTGGAGTGAGTTGCCATTTCCTTCTCCTGAGGATCTTCCTGAACCTGGGATTGAACCCATGTCTCTTAGGTCTCCTCAACTGGCACTCAGATTCTTTACCACTCCATAGTTTTTTCCTAGTTCTTCATAGATCATTCAATTAGTATATATTTCTTAATTTCCTTACAGTTAAAGGTTTAAATTTTTTGTTTTTCCCTGAGGAAACTCTGACTGACAGTCAATAGCTCTGCATAAATATACAAAGAGTAGTAATGGGGTGAAATATTCAGCCTTCAAATCATTATCCTGTTTTCACCCTCACTTTCTCTCCTGTCCGCCATCCTACTTCCTGTTTCCTGATCTAAAATGTCAGTGTTTGGGGTGGGGAGTGGTCAGAAAGCTCCCCCCCTCTGCCCTAGTCCTCTCCATAGACTTGGATCACAATTCTCCACTCAGGCATCTCTCTATATTCTTTAATCTCTTTTCTGTATTCCCTAATTTTGTGACGTTTTCTTGTTTGTGTTTCACCTGCATTCCTGCCTTTTATAAACCTATATATTTCGCCCCCCATTCTCATTTCAAAATAAGACTATCTCAATAACAGAGCTATAGAAAAAGGATTTAACCCAGTAAAAAATTTAATTTCCCCACCTTTACCCCTGCCCCCAGACCAATAAGACATATGGGCTAAAAAAATCACTGTTCAAGCCTTTCTGCTCATATACTGCTAAATTGGGCCAGGCTTCGTACAGACTGTAAAACCTCAATGTTTTCTATCAACCTGTACTGGCCTCTTCAGCCTTTGCTCAGAGACAAAACAGATCAGTTTCTCAAGCCACCATATTGAATCAGAAGCTGGCACAGTGTTTGGAGGGAATATATAGAAGAATGTTAAGTGTACAGTTTGGAAGTAAGAATATTATTCTTTTTGTTATAAGCGATTGTTCTTCCTGAGGAAGCTCTGTACCTGTGGACTTCAGGAGAGTAAAATAGGTGACAATTTTGACTCCTTACTTAGACCCATCTTTTAAAATAATAAATTTAGTCATAATATCCTGAAGACAGTAAAAGGCAGAGACAGCACGATATTCCTGGCAAAATCCAGAATCCTAGGAGTAGCACCTGATAAGCAAAGGGATAATGCTAATTAGGGCATTCTCAAACGTGAATAGCTGCTTAATGTTATTAATATTTATTCAGAACAAAGGTGTAATTTTATGCAGATAAGAACCCACCTTCTCCCTCTCACACAATAAATAATAAAAAGTGATTCAGTGATATCAACCAAGCTAGGGTGGAGGAGGGAAAGGAAAGGAACCGTAGATTTATCGACCGATACTGACATTAGTGAGTTGAACGATTTGAAGATATGAAGGTAGAAAGTATAGAAAACAAAAGTACAATACACATAGAAGTTGGAGGGGAAACAAAAACACGTGGATGAATATTTTAAGCTATGATTGTTAAATGATGGAATTTTAAATATAATTTGACTTATTTTAAAATCATTCTTTCACTGCAGTCAGATACTTGTGTGTGCTAGATATAATAGAGGTTTTTCATGCTGGGCCCGATTTCCAAAGACTTTTTATTTAGATACTGGGAGATTTGTAGCCCCAAAGTGCCTTTACAGTAATGTACTCAGCCTACAAAGTCTATGGAATGAAGTTTTATCAGATTTAAGTTATTTATGAAGTTGAAAATTTGAGGGAAATTACTGTTAATTATTACATACTAATAGAGGAAACATTTTTTTTTATTCAGGTTAAAAGCAATTTCATCCATCTTCAGCATAAAATCTCAAAAAAGCATGTCATATGATATTTGTTTTTCTCTTTCTGACTTACTTCACTCTATATGACAGATTCTAGGTCCATTCATATCTCTACAAATGATCTAATTCTGTTCATTTTTATGGCTAAGTAATATTCCATTGTACATATATATGTATAAAGTACTTTTGTATCCATTCATCTGTTATTGGACATTTAAGTTGTTTCCATGTCCTGGCTATTGTAAATAGTGCTGCAATGAACACGGTACGTGTGTGTGAAATCTAGAAAAATGGTACAGATGAACCTATTTCTTGGGCAGGGATAGAGACGCAGACATAGAGAACAGACAGATGGACATAGGGAGGGAAGGGAAGGGTGGGATGAACTTGGAGTTTAGGATTGACATTTTATACACTACCATGTGTAAAATAGACAGCTAGTGGGAACCTACTGTATAGCACAAGAAGCTAAATTCACTGCTTCGTGATGACCTAGTGAGGTGGTACTGGGGGGAGTAGGGATGGGAGGAAGATCCAGGAAGGAGGGGATATAAGTATATATATAAATGACTCACTTCGTTGTACAGCAGAAACTAACACAACATTCTCAAGCAATTATACTCCAATAAAAAATCATGTCATAAATTTAATTCTTATAATAAATACTTATTCTATATGTTATTAATATTTCTTATTTTTCTAAAGGAAAATATGAGGGAAATTCTCTGCCTAAAAGGAAAATATTAATAACATTTTAACAAAGCTGTCTCTAATGATTTAGTTGTCATTTTAGTCAGGAAAGGGTTTCCCTTGTGGCTCAGATGGTAAAGAATCTGCCTGCAGTGCAGGAGACCCAGGTTCAATCCATGGGTCATGAGATCCTCGGGAGAAGGGAATGGCAACCCACTCTAGTATTCTTGCCTGGGAAATCCCATGGACAGAAGAGTCTGGCAGTTCATGGGGTCGCAAAGAGTCAAACACAACTGAGCGACTAACAATCATGAAAATATGAACTTTAAGACAATATCTTCTGCTTAGGCAATTGTGACTGCCAGCTCCATTTCTCAGTAACCTTATAAATATATGGCCTGCTGACCCTATGTAAATTATTGAGAGAACTTGTTGAGATTTTCTTCACATCTTTATTTAGGATAAAGTCCCCAATCTATTTTCTTCTGTTACATTAACTTATCCCTTGTTTACTAACCTACAGAAATGTAGTGCTGGTTAACAGAAATCCATTAACCTGAATGACATATCTTTATCAACAATGATTTCTTCTAACCGATACCGTTCTTCATTAGATACCATAGAACAAATGGTCATATCTTTGCTTTATCATGAGCTTTCAATTCTTCCCTTGACATAGATTGGTCCTAAATTTCATCTAGATAAAAATACCAAACTTCCCTGGTGGTGCAGTGGATAGGAATCCGCCTGCCAATGCAGAGGACATGCGTTTGATCCCTGATCTGGGAAGACTTCACATGCCATGGAGCAGTTAAGGCCACTGCTCCAAAACTTGAGACTGTGCTCTAGCACTTATGAGCCAAACCTACTGAAGCCCCCTCACCTAGAGCCTGTGGTCTGCAACAGGGAAGCCACCACAAGGAGAAGCCTGTGCACTGCAACAAAGAGTAGCCCTGCTCCCTGCAACTAGAGAAAAGCCCATGCAACAACGAAGATCCAGTGCAACTCAAAATAAATAAATACCAATGGTTTGAGAAAACAAAAGAGATGATCATAATTTTCTCCTGTTAGGTTTTCAAATTTAATCTCAAATTAAAAGTCACCCACTGTGCCTCTATATACTCAATTCTTCATAAATCTATCACCTAGCTACAATGATGCCTGATGATTCACAGAGAGGGAACTCCTATAGGTACTTGTCATCCTTCATTGAAAATAATCCTACCAAAACTATTAAAACATCACCAAATGACCGGTCCCTCCATTGGCTCTTCCTTTCATAGTACTTTCTTTGAAAAAGTATACCATCAGTAGCTTACAGACAGAAAGCAAGAAACTTCCACCATTTTTTTCTGTCTTTACATTCTCTGTCTTCATGTATATACTACTCCCCTTATTTAAACAAATTTTAATTTTAGCTCCACACAATCTATTAGCCATACCAGTAGCAATTTAACACTGATAATCCATCTCTGGTAAGAGTAAATGCCTGTCATCATTCTTTATGATTCTTCTTTGTCATGTCCATTATCTCCTCTCTATTCATACTCTATTAGAAATTTCACTAAAACGAAAATGAAGCAGGCTGCTATTTATTGTCTATTTAAAAATGATATTTTGTATACTTCATAAAATTATGTTTCATAAACAGATAATTTGAATATTTAATATGAAACCTTCATGTCAGTTCATAATCATATAGCAATTTGAATATTTAATATGAAATCTTCATATTAACCTGGGTTGGTAATGAGTTATCTACTGCTGCATAATACATTGACCTTGTAAAATTTATCAACTGCTTCCCCTATGCCAATCAATCAATACAGATTTATTTTCAGTTAAATATTATTTTCTGATGAATCACTCTTCAGCTGATTGCATATTTACCAAGTTGGTGTGACTTCAAAAATAATTTACTTTCTCTTGAAAATTAAGATACTTTATGGATCATGGGGCTGGAACTGGGGTTCAGGGCAATAATCTCCTCTGAGTACTAAGGGATTTGAGGCACAGAACAACTGATGCTTTTGAACTGTGGTGTTGGAGATGACTCTTTAAAGCCTCTTGGACTGCAAGGAGATCAAACCAGTCAACCCTAAAGGAAATCAGTCCTGAATATGCATTGGAAGGACTGATTCTAAGCTGAAACTTCAGTACTTTGGCCATCTGATGTGAAGAACTGACTCACTGGAAAAGACCCTGATGCTGGGAAAGATTGAAGGCAGGAGGAGAAGGGCATGACAGAGGACGAAATGGTTGGGTGGCGTCATCGACTCCATGGACATGAGTTTGAGTAAACTCCGGGAGTTGGTGATGGACAGGGAAGCCTGGCATGTTGCAGTCCATGGGGTCACAAAAAGTCGGACACGACTGAGCAACTGAACTGAACTGAAGAAAACAGAACATGATAGTCTGGATTTTCTATGCTTCGTCTGAAGCAAAGCCTAATCTGAGGTATTATTAAAATAAACTCCTTCAGAGAAAGTTTAGGGCCCATTTCACAAGTGTTTGCTCAATGAACTCATTCTCTGGCAGCCAATGGGATTTGATGATCATTGTGTGCTTAGTACAATCGTAAGTTGTTTTGGAATTACAGAACTTAGATTACAATATTTTTCTGTGAACATAGTTCTGCATTTCTGGTACTACAAAACCAGAAACACTACAGCTCTGGTCATACCTTGCCATCTTAGGACTGCAAACAATCTATGAGGAGAGTAGGCTTCATGGAATTTATAAACAATACAGACACATGGGACCCTGTGTATGAATGGATCTCATACTTGGGGTTTGATCTTATGTTGTCACATTCTTAAAAGCTTAATATCTTTATCTATGAATTTGTATTTTGCAGCTGAAGTCTGGTGAGATTATAGAGTGTATGTGTGTGTGCCTGCTTGCTCAGGCTGAACACTTGTGAACACATGGACTGTAGCCCCCAGGCTCCTCTATCCACAGGAGAGGAGAATACTGGAGCAGGTTGCCATTTTCTACTCCAGGGAATCTTCCAGACCTAGATATTGAATCTGCATCTCTTGAGACTCCTGCATTGCCAGGCAGATTCTTTACCACTGTGCCACGTGGGAAGCCCGAGATTATAGAATATGCACTTCATTTCACAAGCAAACTGCCAGGTCCCATTGGATCCTTGGCTGCCTGCCCTCCACTTCCTGCCCTAGCCTACCGGTCTACTGATGTGGTTGGGAAGAGACCTACATTCTGCTGTCATTCTGCATCCTCAGTGGAGGCATGGGTGCATGCCTCAGTGAGGATACAGAGAAGGTTAGAGTATCTACCCTGCAGATTTTTGGGCAGAGCAAAGCAGTCATCACCCCTGTCCTGAGCTGGCAGCAAATGGCACATGTCATAGATGACTCATTGGGAACTTCTTACCCGCCCCTGTACCAAGCATATCAGTTGCAGTTCCTTAGGGGTCAACTCTCTACATGGAATGAAATAGAATGGTAATGGGAGAGGAAATTGACTTTCTCCTCCCAACTGAGTTCCCACATCCTTTATTTTATTCCTTTGTCCTGGAAATTATGTAGCTTAAGATATCTGTGACTTATGTTGTTTGATTTTTGTAATGAAGCCTGAATAAGTAAAAAGAAAGCACTTGATATTATCATGCCCAATATTTTCCTAGAGTTTCCCTTAAATATTGCATTATTATTTAAATTAACATTGTTTAGTATTTATTTTTCAACTTGGTAGGTTGATTCCTAGGTGATTTGACTTTTTAGTAATTCACAATTAACTAATTTTATAATTAATTGCATATTTGGAATATTATTTTAATAGAACCTACAAGAAAGTTTGGACTTCCCAGGTGGCACTAATGGTAAAGAAGCCACTTGCTAATGAAGGTGATGTGACTGACAAGGGTTCTGTTCAATCCCTGGGTCAGGAAGATCCCCTGGAGGAGGGCATAGCAACCCACTCGAGTATCCTTGCCTAGAGAATCCCCATGGACAGAGAAGCCTGGTGGGTTATAGTCCATAGAGTCTCAAAGAATCAGATACAACTGAAACAAATTAGCATACACAGCACAAGAAAGTTTAATTAAGTATTACAAAGGTAGTTATCATTTTTTAAACCTGTGTTTTTTTCAGTTAATGATATGTTTTAAAATTTTTGCATGTCATTAAGGGTAGTTATATGTCAGCCCTTGTTTTAATCAAAGAATATCTGTACATGATTTTTTAAAATGTGAATACCTCAGATTTACAGAGAAAAGCAATAGTTTCCTTCTCAACTGCCAAGCCCAATACCCTGAGGCAAACACTGACAATCATTTAGTATTTTAATTTTTCTGTCAGGCAATATCATAGCTTTGAATTATGTTCCTATTCAAATTTATCCCCAGGTTGTATCCTTATCTAAAATATGAAAATTTAGCTCTTTTACTCCATTTCCCCCTCTTCTACAAAATGTATAGTCCGTTAAATTCTCTAGGCCAGAATACCAGAGTAGGTATCCTTTCCCTTCTCCAGGGGATCTTCCCAACCCAGGAATCAAACCCAGCTCTCCTGTGTTGCAGGCAGATTCTTTACCTGCTGAGCCACAAGGGAAGCCCAAGAATACTGGAATGGGTAGCCTATCCCTTCTCCAGCAGATTTTCCCTACCGAGGATTGAACCGGGGTCTCCTGCATTGCAGGTGGCTTTTTACCAACTGAGCTATCAGGTCTTACTATGTGAACATTTTCATTTATTGATAATTTGCCAAATTTCCAACCATAGTGCCATCACAATTCGGGCTTCAATCTGCTGTGTTTAAAGATGACTATTTCTTGAAAACCTTACCAATATTGAAGTCTACCAAATGTTTTTACTTTTCTGTATTGAATGCTGCTGCTGCTGCTGCTGCTAAGTCACTTCAGTCGTGTCTAACTCTTAGCAACCCTATGCACTGGGCACCTCTCAAAAACTCACCATTGTTTCATTTGAATTTCCATGATTTTTATTGATTGAAAATATTTTCACATTATTCTGGCATTTTTGTCTTATAAATTGACTGTATGATAATATATGACATAAATATATTTAGGTAAGTAAAGAGTTTTCATTTACTTACTAGTTCATGTGTTGTTCACATTTATAATTTCAAATTATATTGTGTGCATTCTCTTTGCCCAAAGCTCTGAGGCAAAAAGGACACAAAAGTCACTAGCACAATCTGAGGGAAGTGAGAATCTACAACTCGGAGGAAGACTTGACCCTTGATAGGAGCACAGAGACGTTTTCATCATTGCATCAAAGTGGAAATGAAGAGAATATGATGTTTGCAGTTTTAATGGTTGAAATATGATGGGGTTTCTAGTGTAATTCTACTTTTATAGTGACACATTAAGTGAAGTTATCAACTGAGGGAAAGGACGTATAGGATATTTAAGAATCCAGAAGAAGCTAACAAATGTGATTTCAAAGAAATATTTAGATTCGTACATATGTGTGTGTCAGTACATATAAAAATGTATGAAGAATGCACAGCATCAAGCTATTTAAAGTTTTAATCTAGAAATGAGAAAGTGGAAGGGGGCAGAGATGGACTTAGACCATGCTTTTTACTTTCTAATTATATATATATATATATTTAAATACAGTACCTGGTATTCATATGTTGCCTTTATAGTAAAAAAATAAACTTTATTTTAAAATTTTGTTTCCACCAATTTGATTTGTCTTATGGTTCTAGGGTTGTAAGTTTTTTAGTGCCATAAAGTAATTTTTTAAATACCAATCTTAAGTTGCTTCCATGATGATTAAAATATTATTCATTATTGGAATTGTGAAAGCGTGGCCCTCTAAGACAATTGGCAAGGTAGGTGGGTTTTTGTTTTATCCCATGTGGTTTTTATTTTTTCTAACTGCTAGGAAGGCTAAATAACTATACCTGGTACTCATAGCCTTCCTGTGCATAGGAATAAAAGACCGTAGTCATTCCAAATACATTTTTCTTCTAACTAGCTTTGATAAAACCAAAGGAAACATTCTATGATGAAGACCTTAGGTAGACAGAGAGAAATTATTTAGATTATTATGCTTTATGCAGTTTCAAATTAAAATATTTATTTTATTTTGAACTTGTGAATAAGCTGATTAAAAGATTTTTGATCATTATGAAAAATATATTTATTTTTGTCTGTATTCAATTCACATTTTGCTAGTGTACCCACTTTATATTTATATCAAATTCCAGCTTTTCATATACCAACTCTTATATAATATAGCTGAAAACTTGGTTATTTACATATGTAAATTTTCTAATATCAGAACCATATACTTGTCCTGAGTTTAAATTTATATAAGTTAATATTTAATTAAAGTTTTCTATACTATATCTAGGTCCTTGCTAATTAATATAAGAATGCTTGCAAGGTAATATTTCTTGCTAAAAATAAATATTTCTATATCACATATGTAAATAAATATCCTTTGATGTATCATAATATTGAAAGAGCTGAATTCATTTTTATAATTTCTTTCTTATAATTTACTTCAGAAGTAATTTTGAGACAAAAAAATGTCCTAATTTCATACATTGATATAAACTCCCCTCCCCAAACATAAAGGACTAAAAAAAGGGTGGTCGTGATATGGTGGATTTGCAGGGTTGTTTTTTATTTCAAATACCCCAGTACACCCTAGAACTCCTATGTGTGGCAGAGATAGGAGAAATGAACAAGTAACTCTTCAGGGAGTGGTAACTTATCTTCTGTCCTTAAACTTCAAACATGAGTTCCAAAAAGATTTTAAGGTTGAGTAATATTCATATGTTTAGCTATTATTAGACTGCCCATTACTTAAAATTTATTACTCATTCTATTTTTGTTCAAGTAACACATTGATGAAGAAAATGCTATGAAAGTTTAAAAACAGAATATTAGTTTATCTTTTCTTGAATAAATTGTTGCTTTTCTTATTGCAAATGACAAAACCAGACAATTTATCCTCTAAATAGTGTTTCCTACTCTTTTTATAAATTTGTATTCAAATGTAATTTATTTACAATGTGTTGTTAGCCTCAGATATATAGCAAAATGATTCAGTTATACATAATATGTTGTTGTTCAGTTGCTCAGTTATGTCTGACTCTTTGCAACCCATGGACTGCAGCACGCCAGGCCTCCCTGTCCTTCACCATCTCCCGAAGCTTGCTCAACTCATGTTCATTGAGTCAGTGATGCCATCCAACCATCTCTGTCATCCCATTCTACTCCCACTTTCAATCTTTCCCAGCATCAAGATCTTTTCAGATGAGGCAGCTCTTCACATCAGGTGGCCAAAGTATTGGAGCTTCAGCTTCAGCATTAGTCCTTCCAGTGAATGTTCAGTGTAGATTTCCTTTAGGATTGACTGGCTGGATCTCCTTACAATCCAAGGAGTGCAGTCCATGTATGTAAGTATATATTCTTTTTTTTTTTTTTTTACATTCTCTTCCATTATAGGTTATTATAATGTATTGCATATAGTTCCCTGTGCTAAATAGTAGGTCCTTTTTGGTTATCTATTTTATATATAGAAGTGAGTATATTTTAATCCCAAACTTCTAATTTTAACTTCTCCTTTCCCCTTTAGTAACTGTAAGTTTCTTTCTATGTCTGTGAGTCTATTTCTGTTTTATAAGTAATTTCATCTGTATCATTTTTTTAGATGCCATATATAAGTGTTGTGATATTTATCTTTGTCTGGCTTACTTCAGTTAGAATACTTATCTCTAGGTTCATCCATATTGCTGCTATGGGTGAACTTCTCTATGAATAATTTTCATTTTTTTTATTCATAATTTTCTATGACTGAGTGATATTCCATTGTGTATGGCTTCTTAGGTGACTCAGTGGTAAAGAATCTGCCTGAAAATGCAGGAGACACAGGTTTGATCTCTGGGTCAGGAAGATTCCCTGGAGGAGGAAATGGCAACCCACTTCTACTTTTTCCTGGAAAATCCCATGGATAGAGGAGCCTGGCAGGCCATAGTCCATGGGGTCACAAAGAGTAGTACACAACTTAGCAACTGAGTGCACACACACACACATACTCCGTCTTCTTTATCCATTCATCTCTCAGTGGACATTTAGGTTGTTTTCCTGTCTTGTCTATTGTAAAAGTGCTGCTATGAACACAGGCGCATGTATCTTTTTGAATTATAAATGTATATTTTGAATTATATACATTTTTTCTGGATATATGCCCAGAAGTGGGATTGCTTGATCATATGGTAGCTCCATTTTTAGTTTTCTTTAAGGAAGCACTGTACTATTGTTCATAGTGACTATATCAATTTACATTCCCATCAACAGAGTAGGAGGGTTCCTAATGTATAGCTTTTATCAAAGCCTCAAAATAGGAAATATACTGGCTTTCTTTTTCTTTTAAAAATTGATTTGTACCATAGTATACACTGCATGTATACAATATCAAATTTAAACTACTACATATACTACAGTATGCTCACTGCCAAAGGCTTAGTTTCCATTTGTCACTGCAGAATAGAACCCCTTTATCCATTTCATACTCTCTCTACTGCCCCTTCCCCTCTGATGACCACCACTCTGTTTTCCGTATCTATGAGTTTGTTGTTTATTTACTTGTCATCATATGAGTGAAAGCACACAGTGTGTGTGTGTATGTGCGAGTGTGTGTATGTATATTTCTTCACCCATAGATGAGTGCTTAGGTTGTTTCCATATCTTGGCTGTTATAAATAATGCTGCAGTGAACATGGGGGTTCATATATCTTCTCAAATTAGTGTTTTTATATTTTCAGATAAATACTCTGAAGAGGAATAGCTGCATCATATAGTAGTTCTATTCTAAACTTTTTGAGAAGTCTCCATAATGTCTTCTATAGTGAAGTGAAAGTCACTCAGTTGTATCCAACTCTTTGGAACCCCATGGACTATACAGTCCATGGAATTCTTCAGGCCAGAATACTGGAGTGGGTAATCAGTCCCTTCTCCAGGGTATCTTCCCAACCCAGGGATTGAACCCAGGTCTTCTGCTTGGCAGGCAAGTTTTTTACCACTGAGCCACCTGGGAAGCCCTGTTTAGCCCTGGATAGTGACTATATCAATTTACATTTTAACCAAAGTATATGAGGTCTCCCTTCTTCTCCACGTTCTCACTGACACTTGCTAATTTTTGGGTTTTTTTAAATAAAATCATTATAACAGGTATGTTATAATATCTCATTGTGGTTTTTATTCATATTTTCCTAATAACTAATGATGTTGAAAAGCTTTTTATGTGTCTATTAACCTTCTTATATCTTTTTGGAGAAATGTCCATCCAAAGCTATTAAGAAAGAAAAAGAAATAAAATGCAGCCACATTGGAAAAGCAAAACTAAAACTGTCAGTATTTGTGGATGATAGAATATTATTTGTATAAACCCCTAAAGACTCCACTAAGACCTAGTAGAAATAATAAGCAAATAATACCCTAAAACTAAAGGGAACAAAATCAATACACAAAAATCTGTTAAGTTTCTACAGACTAACAACAAACTACAGAAAGTGAAATTAAGTAAACAATCTCATTTACAATCACAGCAAAAAGAATACAATTCCTAGGAATTTAATCAAGGAGGTAAAAGACCTATGTAATATAAACTATAAGACATTGTTGAAAGATATTGAAGAAGACATAAAAAAATGGAAAGTCTGTGCTCAAGGATTGGAAAACTAACATTGTTGAAATGTATATACTACCTGAAGCAATCTACAGATTCAATGCAATCCCCACTGAAATCCCAATGGCATTGTTCACAGAAATAGAAGAAACAATTCTAAAATTTATATACAATCAAAAAATACCCCTAATAGCCAAAGCAATCTTGAAAAATGAATGGAGATGGAGATATTACACTCCTTGGTTTCAAATTATGTTAAAAAGCTATAATAACCAAAACAGAATGGTATTCCCAGATAAAGAGACAAACAAATCAATGGAACAGACCCATTCACATGTGGACAATTAGTTACAACAAATGAGCAGAAAACATATAAAGAAAATTCAATAAATGGTGTTGGGAAAATGAGATAGCCGTATGCAAAAAAAAAAAAAATTACAAAGCAAAAAGAAAAATAAACAACAAAAATAATACACAAAAACACTATCTCATACTACATAAAAATCAAATCAAAATGGATTAAATTCTTGAGTAAAATACCCAGAACCATAAAACTCTTAGAAAGAAAAAAACAAAAACTCTTTGAAGGAAATATAGAAAGTATGGTTTTGACCTCAGGCTTAGCAATATATTTCTGGGTATGTTTCTCCTCAGGCAATGGAAATAATAGCAAAAATAAATGTGTGAAAACTGCATAGGCAAACAACTTCTTCACAGCAAAGGAAATCATCAACAATGTGAAAAGACAACCTACTGTATGGAAGAAGATATTTGCACACCATATATCTGATAAGGGGTCATTATTTAAAAATATAAAAGAGCAGATGCAATTCAATAACAAAAAACAAATGACTAAGAAATGGAATAGATTTTTTTTTTTCCAAATAAGACATTATTTCTTTTGAAATGTGTCAAACAGGTAAAGTCTTCTTTCACTATTTCTTCTTATATTTCATCTCTTCTTACATTTATGTCTCTAAATAACTGTCATCTATTGATCTATTTAATTTGGTGGTGGTGGTTTAGTCACTAAATTGTGTCTGACTCTTGTGACCCCATGGACTGTAGCCTGCTAGGCTCCTCTGTGCATGAGATTTTCCAAGCAAGAATACTGGAGCAGTTGCCATTTCCTTCTCCAGGGGATCTTCCGGACCCAGGAATCGAACCCACGTCTCCTGCATTGAAGGCAGATTCTTTCCCAGCTGAGCTACAAGGAAAGCCCCGAGAAATAGAAATAGATCATATATTGATCTATTTAATTTAGTCTAGCCTTTTTAAACTCTAGCCTAATTATTTTTTATTTAAAAATTGCATCATTTGTTTCAGGGTTTCTTTGCCAATACCTTAGAGTCTGCTCACTATTTAAGAGAAAAGGATTTCCTCTGCACTTATATTTACCCAGAAATATCCTGCTGTTTAAACTCATTTCCATCTTAGTTCTCTGGTGTCTTAACTAACTCAATTGCTTTGTGAGGAGTCTGGCTGGTAGCTACATGGTGCTCTAGAGTCTAGCTTAGAGGAAAATTTTAAAAGGTGTGAGAAAAAATATCCCTATTTGATTTTTTAAATAGATTTGCTAAGACCTTTAAGAAAATGATTTAGCTTACATTATTTTTGCCCGTACCAGTGATCCAAACTGAGCTGTTTGTTGGAAAGTTTATTTTTAAGAAAGCAAACACTTCAAGGAATGTCAAAACAAACTTTGACATGTGCCAAGGACATGAGTCTCTTCTCTCTTCTTTTCTTAGTTAAAAGACGTCTAAGTAAATTGTTTTGTAATCCCAGGTACATGACTTCAGTTTTAAATATCTATTTTAGAGGTAACTACTGAACAGCGTTTTCCACATTTCTTTATTCTCAACCTTCACATTGTAGATCGAGTTATAAATTCGCTTTTCAGTGGGAATACCAGGTTTCCACCCCTCACCCTAAAAAAGAAAAAAAAGCAAACCTTCTCTTTCAACATCCCACAGTTCCACCTTGTTGAACACCGTATGTATTAGCTTGGGCAGCATCAACAGCTATCACAAATAAGTCCTCCCATTTCAAGGGATTTACAATTTACAAGTTTGTGATAGTAAAACCTGAGTGTTTCTGGTCAGTGGAATGCAATACTCCACATAGTGCTTCATTGACCCAAGCACTGTCATTCTTGTAGAATTTACTTCCTTGTTGTCTTGAGAGTTTCTTGCATCTAACTAGAATATGAGAGAATAGCAGTGGAGAAGGAATATTTGATTCTTAATTAACCTAACTACAAATGACTGACTCATGTCTCTCATATCCCAGTTGTAAAAACCAGTCAAATGTTACTACATAGATATAGGTATGGTTTCTACTATGAAATTCCTTCTTGGACATATGCTTCCCAGAAAAAATTCCACCGAATGGCTGTACACAGAAAGAGTTGGTAAACAGTCAATGTCCTTGCTACTCCAGAATGAAAATAAGTTCTTTTTATCTATTTATGGCTTCTCTGGTAGCTTGGATGGTAAAGCATCTGCCTACAATGCGGGAGACCCGGGTTCGATCCCTGGGTCGGGAAGATCCCCTGGAGAAGGAAATGCAACCCACTCCAGTATTCACGCCTGGAAAATCCCATGGACGGAGAAGCCTGGTGGGCTATAGTCCATGGGGTCGCAAAGAGTTGAACACAAATGAGCGACTTCACTTCACTTCACTTCATAGGGAAAGGGAAGTGTTTCACAGTATACAGTATATTACAGAAAGATTCATGTTAACTTATTTCAGTTTTGAATATGTAGTAGATAATGTGCAAGCTTTATGTCACTGTGAAACTATAATGCTAGTGCAACGTTGAATTATAGTATAAAGATTTAAATTTATTTTAAAAGTCTCCATTAAATGATGAAAACATTTCTTGCTTCTACTTTCTTATTTTAATTTATAATTTGTACAACGTTTTAAAGGAAAAATTTTACTTTTTAATAGAATAAAGGACTAACTTAGCTTGATTCAGTATTAATTTCTATGGTAAAACTGGAATTTTATGAAGTAATTGTGATCTTTAATTGAAGTCTGAAGTCATATTTTGAGGTATAGACATTTATAATTTGGAGGGGAGGATACTTGTCACACCTTTGTAATTAGCCTCCCATAATGATAAATGCATATGTAAAGCAAGTGTGGGAAATTGTTACTTACATATCATGCAAGCAACCTTGTTTTTTTTTTTTAATTTATCATCTCCTCTCAACACTCAGCATGCTCTAATTAAACCATGTTGTCAACTATTGTGATAATATTCCAAGCTCAGAAGACCAGAAGATTAAAGTAATGCCTAGATCTAATAGAAATTGCACCAGATCCTATGAAGTGAATTTTTAGAGAGGTAGAGAGTAGCTACAAAATCTGTCATACATTCTTTCTCCTCATGGAAATGGAATAATTTGGTATGAAGGACATTTCATTTATCTCAATTACTAAATGCATTTTGTCTCTCAATTGAACAGTGGCTACTTTGAGTTCACTCTTTTTCCAGTCATAAGACTAATTAACCAGTCTCATTTACTATCTTACTGTAATACCACTGCTACTCTATAAAGATAATTGCCTATATGGCTGCAAGGCAAAAAAACATAAATAATTAATTTTTAAAGTCAAGGAAATGATATGGATCTTTGGAAATGACATAGAATAATGACAATTATTTCTATTTGGAGCCCAAATATCTGCCTAGGTCAGAATTTACAGATTTGGGACTTTTATATAATTGTCATATTCAATTCTCTGCAAATAAGTTATTCTTGGTTAAGAAAATAGAAAAATGTTTTAGACTTTATCTTATTTGTATGTTCTTCCAAAAGAAGTAACACATAAATATATGCTTTTTAATTTTCAGGACTAAAATAAGTAGCCCAGGTCTCTCTAAAAATTCAAATATATATTATACCAAATTAAGGATTCACTCTAAATTCATAAGACCTTGTTTTCATTCCCTGAGAGCAAATGTCAATGAGGAGGATTTAATCATAACTTTATTAACTAGAATAATGTTCAGAATATAAATTGATATAATGAAAGTATTGCTTGAGGCCTAAAGGAGCTCTCTTCCTGCCCCTAACTTTCAAAGATACTATGAGATATATATTATACAGAATAAACTCCTAATAATAGAAAACAAATATATAATTATCAATATTAACTATGTTCTCAAATAATTCATTAAAAAATAGAAGATTGTATGTGCCTATACAATTGACTATAAGATTGACTACAAGATTGATTACAAGTCTACATGTAATTTGGAAAAATGAATTTTGTGAAGAATACATATGACAAATATTCAGTTCAGTTCATCAGTCAGTCGTGTGCAACTCTTTGCGACCCCATGGACTGCAGCACACCTGGCTTCCCTATTCATCACCAACTCCTTACTCAAACTCATCTCCATAAAGTCGGTGTTGCCATCCAACCATCTCATCCTCTGTTGTCTCCTTCTCCTCCTGCCTTCAATCTTTCCCAGCATTAGGGCCTTTTCCAATGTGTCAGTTCTTTGCATCAGGTGGCCAAAATATTGCAGTTTCAGCTTCCAATGACTATTCAGGACTAATTTCCTTTAGGACTGGCTGGTTTGATCTCCTTGCAGTCCAACGGACTCTCAAGAGTCTTTTCCAACCCCACAGTTCAAACGCATCAATTCTTTGTCACTCAGCTTTCTTTATAGTCCAACTCTCATATCCATACATGATAACTGGAAAAACCAGAGGTTTGACTAGACAGACCTTTGTTGACAAATATTAAATATGAAGATTTCTCTATTATGTGTAGTAATTATGTGTAGGGGAAGTAAACATTTAATTTCTTAGGGTCTCAGGCCCTTAGAATTAAATTGATGTAAGAAAGATTAACAGGAGAAAAGCATACAGATTTAGGTAATATAAAATTTACATGATGTGGAAATACTAATAGGGAAATAAACAGCCAAAGAAGTGACAAACTATGAATTATTTTATACTACTTTAAAAAAACAAGGCAATTCTGGAAGAGTAAAATATATGGATATAATAATGTTGAATAATCACGATGGTGTGATCACTCACTTAGAGCCAGACATCCTGGAATGTGAAGTCAAGTTGGCCTTAGGAAGCATCACAAGGAACAAAGCTAGTGGAGTGATGGAATTCCAGTTGAGCTATTTCAAATCCTAAAAGATGATGTTGTGAAAGTGCTACACTCAATATGCCAATAAATTTGGAAAACTCAGCAGTGGCCACAGGACTGGAAAAGGTCAGTTTTCATTCCAATCCCAAAGAAAGGGAATGCCAAAGAATGCTCAAACTACCACACAATTGCACTCATCTCACACGCTAGCAAAGTAATGCTCAAAATTCTTCAAGTCAGGCTTCAACAGTATTCGAACTGTGAACTTCTAGATGCTCAAGCTGGATTTAGAAAAGGCAGAGGAAACAGAGATCAACTTGCCAACATCTGTTGGATCATCGAAAAACAAGAGAGTTCCAGAAAAAATAAATAAATAAAACACATCTATTTCTGCTTTATTGACTATGCCAAAGCCTTTGACATGTGTGGATCACAACAAACTGTAGAAAATTCTTCAAGAGATGGGAACACCAGACCACCTGATCTGCCTCTTGAGAAATCTGTATGCAGGTCAAGAAGCAACATTTAGAACTGGACATGGAACAGACTGGTTCCAGATCAAGAAAGGAGTACATCATGCCTGTATATTGTCACCCTGCTCATTTAACTTATATACAGAGTACAAATGAGAAATGCTAGGCTGGATGAAGCAAAGGCTGGAATCAAGATTGCCATGAGAAATATCAATAACCTCAGATATGCAGATAACACCACCTTTATGGTAGAAAACAAAGAAGAACTAAAGAACCTCTTGATGAAAGTGAAAGAGGAGAGTGAAAAAGCTGGCTTAAAGCTCAACAATCAGAATATTAAGATCATGGCATCTGGTCCTATCACTTCATGGCAAATAGATGGGGAAATAATGGAAACAGTGACAGACTTTATTTTTGGGGGCTCAAAAATCACTGCAGATGGTGACTTCAGCCATGAAATTAAAAGACGCTTGCTCCTTAGAAGCAAAGTTATGACCAACCTAGACAGCATATTAAAAAGCAGAGGCATTACTTTGCCAATAAAGATCTGTCTAGTCAAAGCTGTTTTTTCCCCAGTAATCATGTATAGATGTGAGAATTGGACTATAAAGAAAGATGAGCGCCAAAGAATTGATGCTTTTGAACTGTGGTGTTGGAGAACACTCTTGATAGTCCCTTGGACTGCATGGAGATCAAACCAGTCCATCCTAAAGGAAATCAGTCCTGAATATTATTGGAAGGACTGATGCTGAAGCTGAAACTCCAATACTTTGGCCACCTGTTGCAAAGAACTGACTCATTTGACAAGGCCCTGATCCTGGGAAAGGTTGAAGGCAGGAGGAGAATGGGATGACAGAGGAAGAGGTGGTTGGATGACATCACTGAGTTTGAGTAAACTCCAGGAGTTGGTGATGAATAGGGAGGCCTGGCATGCTGTAGTCCTCGGGATTGCAAAGAGTCTCACACGACTGAGCAACTGAACTGAACTAAGGATATGTGGAGAGACTAAAATAAGGTAAAAATTATTTCTACAAACTCTGTTTGTACAGAATTCTCTTAGCCTGGAACCCTTGTCTCTGGTGATAAGAATGTTGCCTTCTTCTTGGTGTAGGGAGGACATAAGAGTTTATCTGTTTTTAGGAAGTAAAATGATGCAAATGTGAAAGACGTCTTCCCTGGAGGCTTAGGCAGTAAAGTATCTGCCTGCAATGCAGGAGGCCAGGGTTCAGTCCCTGGGTTGGGAGGATCCCCTGGAGAAGGAAATACAACCCACTCCAGTATTCTTGCCTGGGAAATCCCATGGACAGAGGAGCCTGGCAGGCTATAGCTTAGGGGGTTGCAAACAGTCGGACATGATTGACTGACTCTTTAGGAAATAAAAGGGGAAGTTGGAGTAACTTTCCTGTTACTGATCTTTTTAAAGTGCTTGTAGCTCAAAATAATTCTTATGCCATGTAAAGGATGGTATCTCTTTGTACTCTTGCTGCTTAAATTTGTCATAATACAGTTTTCACTGGGATGCAAATAAACAATATCTGTTATTATAATATGTACCTAAGGATTTATAAAAACTTTAATCTACTTTTTAAAAATGTGGGTGAATTTATGATTTTATCGATCTCTCCATGAGAATTACAAATAATTCATTGAAAATTTGGTTCCTGAATGTCAAGTGAAAAGAGCCTTTGTAATATCTTGGGAAATAGGCAGTAGGAATTACTTGTTGCAGTTTATTTTTGTATATACTTTCTATATTAGACATAGTTTATTACTAATCACATAAAATTGTGAATTGTAGTTTCTATTCTTTAAAGTTTTATAACACTTCTAAGTGATTTTTTTTTCAAGCGAGTTTGCTATAACTATGATTCAGTTAACAGTTCTTAAAAGATTTGTTTGTTTTTCTCAAAACAATATTGAAGATTTATTGGGGAAAGGGGATTTTTTTTTTCAATAAAACAAGTTATATTTCCTTGGCAAGCAGTAGTTAATATTATAATTAGTAATATTTCAATAGAGCTAATGCAATATAAGTTCAAAGTTATTACAGTTTTACTTGATTTGTTATTCAATCAAAATTCAACCAAAAAATGTTATAAAAACTATGTAGGAACCATATTTTTCATGAATAATAATGGCTTTTAAGTTTGTGACATGTGAGAAGGAATATATGACAAACACAAAATTATTAAAAATTCAGATTATTTTAAATATTGCAAAATATGATTTTGCAATGAATATGTACCAACTTATGAATCAATTAAAATAGAATTAAGATGCAGAAATCAGATAAAAATATTTCAAATGTATATACTTAAGCCATGAAAAGGAAAAATTTATCCATAGGTCACTGTGTTTTTTATTTATTATATTAAATTTTTAAAACAATACCCAGTCTTTGAATATTCTAAGATAAATTTATTTTATATATTCTTTTTGGTCTCATTTTTCAAATCCACAGAAAGTTTGAAGGATGAGTACAAATCAACACCTCTATGTCTTTATCTGAATTCACTAATTTTCAATGGACACTTTTGGTGTCTTTCTCTATTTGTATTATTGTACAGAGAATACACGGAAACGTTTGGAAGTTGCACACATCCTGAAATTCTACCTCTAAATAATTTCTAAAACTCAAGACATTCTCTACATGAATAAAATATCAGTGTCACACCCAAGAAGTTCAATGTTGTTACAGTAATCCTATCTAATCAAAACTTCAGATTTAAATCTGTGATTTCCAAATATTGTCCTTTGTAGCTTTTTATGTCATACTTTTTTTCCAAGTCAATCAAGGATCACACTTTGCACTTAGTTGTTTTGTCTTTTTAAATCTGGAATAGCAGCCCCAAACATATTTTATTTTTCTTCCCTGACACTGATAATTTTTTAATGTCTCGGCCAGCTGTTTTACTTCATGTCCCCCAATCTGGATTTGTCTAACTGTTTCATATTGTTTAGACTTAAGTTAAAAACTTTTAGCAAGGATTCTGCATGTATTATATTACATTCAGTTGTGAGATATAACATTGTTATTTCTGATTTGATGCTTGCAAGATTTCCCCATTGTAAGGTTACCACTTTTCCTTTATTACTAATGATTGATACAGGGCTTGATATTTTGAAACTATGTATAATAACCTTCTCCCCAACCAAAGATTTTAAATCCAATGATAATCCTTGTTTGAATAAATTATTACCCTGGTGGTTACAACATGGTCATTTTCTAATTCTGTTCTTTTTATTTGTTTCCATAATTATGTAAATAAAGCTTTTCCTCCCATCCGACCCTTTTTAGAAAATCAGTATTAATTTAGTGATTTTTAGAAATGGTATATCTTTTTATATTTTTACCCTCAATTTGTGCAAAATTTAAATTGTGACATGTACTTATAGTAGAATAGTATATACCAGTTATAACAAATGACCTACAACATAAAACCAAAGGTATAAATCTCACATAAACAATATTGATTAAAATGAATCTGACACGAAAGACTATTTTCTATATAATTCCATTTATGAAGTTGCATAACAGCTGTTGGAAGTCAGGCAAGTTGTTACTCTTGATGGTCTGAGCGAAGCTTTAAATGTTCTTATAATATTCTGTTTCTTGATCTGAGTCTGGTTAAGAGAGTGTGTTTTAATAATGAAAAGTCAAGTGATTCACTTACTAAATTGGCACTTCTATATTGAGGTATCATATATTAGTAGGAAGTTAGAAAAATTTGACCCAGCAGTATTCAATTGAGGTAGCGTATTTGATTTTTTGATATATTCCCATCAGTCATTAAGAAGTTCTTTCATTTTATGGCCTCCAAGTATACTCATCTTGTGCTTTTTACTGCTCTGGCCTGAAATCAGCATTTCTCCCGAGAGTTCTGAATCTTTTAGAAGCCAAGATAAGGGCGCTAAGCATGCTAATTGCTATTAGAATGTCATTACTTTTAGATTCTTTTAATGTTTAGAGAGAGAGAGCACATGTACACTTTGCTGGATCTTGCTTCTTATGATTTGGTCATACTGATAATTCTACTTCAAATCCAGTAATAAGGTTTTCTCCCCTTTTCCATTTCATTTATATTTCCGTTTCTCACAGTGAAAACTCTATCCAAGAATATTAATGCTATTTCCTCATTAAATCTTGTGTACAATATACCCCAAATAGTTTTAGGATTATTTCACCAATGTGACTACCCAAAACAAGTCTGCAGAGAAAAGTTCAAAGCAATAATCAGTGAGTTCATTCTAAGTTACCTGTTTCTATACTGTTATTTATTTAAGGTGTTTCTGTTTTGTCAGGACCTTGCCCCCACTTTTGTTTTGATCATAAATCTGAAATTAATGCAATAAATATTTATCTTTAGTAATTTGGCAAGTTTTTCCAAACTGTCATTTAAATAGATGAAATAAGTTTTCTAATAGACTCCTCAGAAAGGACCTGAACTCCAGGATTCCCTAAATTCTTGAATGTTTCAAAATGTTTTTGTGTAGCCTTGATGCTTGAAGGAAACATTGGCAGGAAATAAGGCCTTGGCTCCCTCTTTCCTTAAGTTTTGTAAAATGTGTTAATTCGGTGTTATCTTGCTTTGTATGTTGCTGTTGAGAAATACGATGCCAACATGATTTTCATCTCTTGATGAAAAGTAACTGACTTACTTGTTTTATTCAATAGCTCAGATACTTTCCCCTTTATTTTTACATTCTAATTGTTCTATTAGAATATGTCTCAGAGTTAGCCATTCTGGATCAATTTTCCCCATTATATAGGTTAAAAATGTTAGAGGTTCTTACATTTCAAGAAAGATTTCTTCGATTATTAAGTATTGCTTCTCTATTTTTTTTTGTTTTCTTCCAAAAAACTAATTATATATAATCATTTAGGTCTATTTATTATTTCCAACATTTTCTCTCTAATCATCCTGAGGTTTTTTAGGTAGCATTTACTTTTATTTTTTAATCTCTATTATGTTACTTAGTGCTCTTTATTATAATTTGTTAAATCTATTCTCCTTTGGGAACCTTGATTAGTTTCTTGGTTCCTTAGATTTTTTTTTTTTTCAGTTTCCTACCTAAATTGAGTCAACTCATATGATGGCTTCTTTTTTTTAAATCCATTTTATTTCAGATGTTTTGAACTTCAGATTCAAGGTAACACACATACACATACATATAAGAATATTTGTTCTTTACTTTTCAGACTATCAGGGAGGCTTTTGTTTCTCTATCTGTGTTTATTATCCCGAGAAGTCAAGCCTGATATGCCTGGAGCACTTCTGGTCCTGTGTCCTTTTGAGCCCTGTCTTTCAGTTCCAGAGTAACTGGTGTGCTCATCCATCAAGTTTCCAACATGTTCTTATAGGTACTTTCTCAGAATGATTCTGTGTTCCAACTGCTAGGCTCTGTTTCCTATCCTTTTTCCCCACATACTTCATTTTATCACATACTTGACTTGAACTATCTTCATTAGGATATTTCCCCCCTACTTTCACATCATTTGAAGTTTTTAGTATTTTTTTTTAATTTTATTAGAGTTGATTTACAATGTTGTGTTAGTTTTAGGTATAGAGCAAAGTGATTCAGTTGTACATACACAAATATTAATTCTCTTTCAGACTCTTATTCATATAGGTTATTACAGAATATTGAGTAGAGTTCCCTATGTTATACCCTAGGTCCTTGTTCATTATCTATTTTATATATAGTAGTTTGTGTATGTTAATCCCAAGCTCCTAATGTATCCCTCACCATCACCTTTCCCCTGTGGTTATTGTAGATTTGTTTTTGAAATCTCTGAGTGTGTTTCTATTTTGTAAGTAAGTCATTTTTAATTAGATTACACATATGAGTGATATCATATGATATTTGTCTTTATGTATGTGACTTACTGAAGTGTTTAGTATTTTTAAGCTCCATGGAAATTGTGGGCTTCCCAGATGGTGCTAGGGGTAAAGAACCTGCTTGCCAATGCAGGGGACATAAGAGACATAGGTTTGATCTTTGGCTCAGGAAGATCTAGGGGATCTTCTGCTCCAGTATTCTTGCCTGGGGAATTCCATGGACAGAGAAGCCTGGCAGGCTACAGTCCATAGGGTTGCAAAGAGTTGGATGCAACTGAAGTGACTTAGCTTGCACACACATATGCAACTGCCGGTTAAGGGTGGATTTATTTTCTCTTCTTTTTGATGTATATGTCTTTATGGTGAGTAGAGCAATTCAGATCTACATGACCTCTACAATCCTATATAGACTAAACACTTTTCAAGGAAGTTAAAATTATGGGTTCATCTATTTTCAGTTATGATATTTTTGCATGCATGTCATGTTCTATTATATAAAATCTTGTATGATTTAACATTCAATGAACTTATACTGAAAATGTATTACATGCCAAACACATAGATTGATTCATTTTACTAGAATTCTAAACTCTTTTGATGGATATAATTTTTTAGCTTGGAACTGAAGCATAAGAGTTATTATTCTCATTTGTTGGTAGACTATTTATTATGTTTCTAAAGTGTTTTGAAATAATTTTATCCATTCCCACAATAACTGCTATTAGGAAAACAGTTTTTGACTATTAGATTTAAGAAAAAATAGGAACTAAGTAATGTTCACTTAGTAAATGAAAAATGCAAGAACTGGATTCAAAAATAGTCTTTTTATAAACTGATACAGGGCTTCCTTGATAGCTCAGTTGGTAAAGAATCTGTCTGCAATGCAGAAGACCTTGGGTCTCCTGATTCCTGGGTCGGGAAGATCCACTGAAGAAGGGATAGGCTACCAACTCCAGTGTTCTTGGGCTTCCCTTGTGGCTCAGCTGGTAAAGAATCCGCCTGCAATAAGGGAGACCTGGGTTTGATTCCTGGGATGGGAAGATCCCCTGGAGAAGAGAGAGGCTACCCACTCTGGTATTCTGGCCTGGAGAATTCCATGGACAGACCATGGGGTCCCAAAGAGTCAGACACTTCACTTCACAGTGTGAAAACCTAAGATAAAAGGAACAGTTCAGGAAAAATACAATTTAAGGCTCTGGAAGTCAAACATCCTCTACTTTAATGTGTGGCAAAATGGAAACATATGAAACAGGAGTTAATAGTGAAAGATTCTGAGTGTTCAGTAAACTTCAGAGAAGGTCAAGTTGAAGGAGAGCATCAACATTCAGTTGATTTTTGTGGTAGTAGTAGGACTTTTTTTGGTAGGCTTTCTGTTCATTAGAAGAATAAAAGTTATATGATTACAACTATTTTTTTCAAGTTTCAAAATCCCAAATAATTAGTGGTTGTTAGTCATTGAGGGATAGGTTTTCCTAGAAAGAATGATGAGTTTTGTGAAGATGTTACAAAGTAAAACAGCAAAGGTCAGAGTAGAACTGACAATTTCGATGACAAAAACAAGATAAAGTTAATACAGTAAAAAATAGAAAAGATTTAGCTTTTAGTCTGGAGAATGCTATGATGAAAGCAGAACATTAAGAAGAAAAGACTGAAAGTATTTTACAGCAGCAACTCTCTAATATTTTTTTCACCATGACATACATGACATAGTATTTTTCCAGAGGAGACACATCATCACCTACATCTTCTAGAGCAGAGATAAGAAAGATTGGATTTGTGCTTAATTCCTGCTATTCTGGCTGCATCTTGTTTCCTGTTTCTTCTTGTCTTGAGAGAAAGTGTGAATGCAGGCAGGCAAGAATGATGTTTTTATTCTAGTTATAAAAGTATATATTTAAAAGAGTAAAGATACTTGCCTTCAGAAACAAATACTTTTCACAATTATATGTGTATGTGGGTTTGTTTTAAAAATACTTAAACACATTGGTCCCCTTTACTATTAATGATGATTAGCAACTCTTTTCTGTTGAACTTATGGCAACCCCTGGAGTGCGGTTTGTTGATGTAGAGACTAGTGTCAACTGTGAAACTTGAGAATTGAGAATGGCAGCTAGATGTTAATATGTTCATTCAAAATGAGTAATCACTATAGAGAAACAGCATTAATAGTGGAGAGGAAGAATGAAAGTGAAAGACATTTTGAAAGAAAATAGACAAAAAGGGAGACTGAAAATGAACAAGGGGAAAGAATAATTTAGAGCTGTATTCTGAACTCCAAATTATTATTATGACTTTGAAATTACAAAATCTAAAAACGCAGAGGAACCAGAGATCAAATTGCCAACATCAAAAAAGCAAGAGAGTTCCAGAAAAATATATATTTCTGCTTTATTGACTATGCCAAAGCCTTTGACTGTGTGGATCACAATAAACTGTGGAAAATGCTGGAAGAGATGGGAATACCAGACCATCTGACCTGTCTCTTGAGAAACCTGTATGCAGGTCAGGAAGCAATAGTTAGAACTGGACATGGAACAACAGACTGGTTCCAAAGAAGAAAAGGAGTTATGTCGAAGCTGTATATTGTCACCCTGCCTATTTAACTTATATGCAGAGTACATCATGAGAACTGCTGGGCTAGAAGAAGCACAAGCTGGAATCAAGATTGCCAGGAAAAATATCAATAACCTTAGATATGCAGATGACACCACCCTTATGGCAGAAAGTGAAGAGGAACTCAAAAGCCTCTTGATGAAAGTGAAAGAGGAGAGTGAAAAACTTGGCTTAAAGCTCAACATTCAGAAAACAAAGATCATGGCATCTGGTCCCATCACTTCATGGGAAATAGATGGGGAAACAGTGGAAACAGTGTCAGACTTTATTTTTTTGGGCTCCAAATTCACTGCAGATGGTAATTGCAGCCATGAAATTAAAAGACGCTACTCCTTGGAAGGAAAGTTATGACCAACCTAGATAGCATATTGAAAAGCAGAGATATTACTTGGTTAACAAAGGTCCGTCTAGTCAAGGCTATGGTTTTTCCAGTAGTCATGTATGGATGTGAGAGTTGGACGGTGAAGAAAGCTGAGTGCCGAAGAATTGATGCTTTTGAACTGTGGTGTTGGAGAAGACTCTTGAGACTCCCTTGGACTGCAAGAAGATCCAACCAGTCCATCCTAAAGAAGATCAGTCCTGGGTGTTCATTGGAAGGACTGATGTTGAAGCTGAAACTCCAATACTTTGGCCACTTCATGCGAAGAGTTGATTCTTTGGAAAAGAACCTAATGCTGGGGAGGATTGGCGGCAGGAGGAGAAGGGGTCGACGGAGCATGAGATGGCTGGATGACATCACCGACTCGATGGACGCTGGTATGGGTAGACTCCAGGAGTTGGTGATGGACAGGGTGGCGTGGCGTGCTGTGAATCATGGGGTTGCAGAGTCGAATGCGACTGAGTGACTGAATTGAACTGAACTGAACTGAACTGAAAGCATTTAAGTTGTATGATTGCATAAATGTCTTCTTTATTCAAGAAATGTTATCGAATAGTATATAATAGTCACTGTTGTAAGCACTAGAATTTTATGACTAACAAATCAGAAAAAGTCTTTGCTTTCTCATTTAATAATTTACAGTTGTTATCAACTATAATTTCTATGGTTACTGTTAATAAAAGAAAACAAAGGATATTGTACTAGACTTCAGTTCATCTCTTTGATTAGAATACATTTGAACTTTCTTTTTAGGGGAGGAAAAGAGGAAATTTTTGTGCATGTGACAGAAACTCATATAACCAATTTACTTCAGGAATTTGAGAATTGAGAAATTTAATACCTATTTGGTGTTTGGCATTCTGCCAGATATTTTGTGTGCCCACATTTTTTCATATAACTCTGATAGCATTGTTTTAATATTGAAATTATTTCAACTATTTCCAAATGAAAGTAAACCCTAGTGTAATAGGCAGCTTGCTTGAAGGCACATAGTTAGAGTGTAGGTAAGGATCACAACACAGAACTGATCCTACAGGTCCATATACTTTCTAGTAAACTAGGTTTTACAGTAAGGCACATACTGTAAGTCACCTTGACACCTTTCCTTGTTTGAATCTATACATTTGAAAATATTTTTAAAATGTCTAAATCTGTCCAGACTTATGGATATTGGATTGTTAATATAATTTTATTTAAATATACTTTTTCCTTTGAAATTTTAGAATATATTAGAATCCTTCTGAACTTGGTTGGGTATTGTATATAGCACCAGGTATAGATGGTAAAGAACGTCACTGTCCAGTATGGTAGCCATCAGCTACATGTCATTATTTAAATTTAAAATAATTAGAATTAAAAATTCAGTATTTTAGATAGCAAGATCAAGATGATCACAGTAGGAGGTTCCTGACTTTTTCCTCCCCCCATGAAGGTGGAAATTTATACACACACACACACACACACACACATGTATACATACATACATATGTATATGTGTATATGTGTGTGTACGTGTGTGAGTACTTAGTCACTCAGTTGTGTCCGGCTCTTTGGGACCCCATGGACTGTAGCCTGCCAGGCTCCTCTGTCCTTGAAGATTCTTCAGGCAAGAATACTCAAGTGGTTTGCCATGCTCTCCTCTGGGGGATCTTCCCAACCCAGAGATCGAGCCCAGGTCTCCTGCACTTCAGGGAGGATTTTTTACTGTCTGAGTCAACAGGGAAGCCTATATGTGTGTACATATGTATATATATATACACATATATGGACTTCCCTGGTGGCTCAGAAGGTAAAGCATCTGCCTGCAATCGGGAGACCCAGGTTTGATCCCTGGGTTGGGAAAATCTCCTGGAGAAGGAAATGGCAACCCACTCCAGTATTCCTGCCTGGAGAATCCCAGGGACAGAGAAAGCCTGGTAGGCTACAGTTCATGGGGTTGCAAAGAGTCGGACACGACTGAGTGACTTCACTTCACTTCACTTCATATACATATATACATACTCAAACACATACATACACACACATATACATATAGCTTCACAGGGATCAATTCTCCGTGATAAAAATACAGAAACTAGTTGAATGACTCCTATACTTCACACAACTAAGGAAATAACCCACATCAAAATGGATAGGAAAAGTTGATACATACTTGTGCCACAAAGCCCTCCCTCCATTATAGTGGCTTACAATCATGAGGGAACCCCTAACTTCCAGTCTCTCCCTGAGGAGTGAACAGTTTTCACCACATGTCTTATACCTAACTTTTATGACTGCTGCCTAAGTGACTGGCTCCTAAGTGACCTAACTCAGAAAGCCAATGGGGCTGGGCATTCATGAGTCCACCACAACCACAGTCAACACAGAGGAATTTTTTAAACAGGTGCACGAGCACTTTGTAAGACTGTTCCTCTAACTCAGCTCAGCACAGAAGGAATAGACAGACACTCAAAGCTCCCAGTTTCTCCCTGGAAGGAAATTGCATAATTTCACAGTAACTTCCTGAGGAGCAGACTTCTACCCTGCCTGCCTGTGGGAGCTGACTGCATCCTCTCAGGAGCCTGAAAAGGCTTGTGGAAATTTCCTCAGCCTCTTCTTCCCAGCTTGTTCCAATGATAAAACCAAGTTTCCAGCTTCTTTCTGGAAAAGCTTGTCCATGTGTCTAGAACCCTTTGTTTTATGGCTACTGCCTGAGAGGCCAGCTTAGAAAGCCAAGAGGACTCAACATTTGTCAGTCCTACAGAACCGCATTAAACAAGAAAGTGATTTTGAAATGTGTGTGTGGACCCTTCCTACAGCTTTCTCACTGAGCTCAGCTCAGAGGAGACAGGCCAAATAATAAGGCTCCATGTCTCTTTCTGGAGGAGCTGAACTGCAGCTCTTTTTCCAACTACTGCCCAAGGTCAGACTTCTAATCAGCCTGTGTCTGGTCACTATCAGACCACATCATTTTTTGTCCTTAGGTGTTTGAGTGAGCATGCCGGATGTCCTGTGCCTTCTTTTCCTAGGCTGCCTAAATGATAAAACCAAGTCTCTAACTTCTCACTGAAAGGAGTTTGTCCACACATCTAGTGCCCCAACTTCTGTGGTTACCACTCAAGAGGTTAGCTACTTAAAAACTTAGCTCAGGGTGCTGGCTACTCAGCTTTTGCAATTCCTCTGGGACACAGGTGCTTCCAGTAGCCCTTTACTCTGGCTCAGCAAAGAGTATGCAGGCAAAAACACCCATCTCCCATTCAATTCAGTTCAGTCGCTCAGTCGTGTCCGACTCTTTGTGACCTCATGAATTGCAGCACACCAGGCCTTCCTGTCCATCACCATCTCCCGGAGTTCTCTCAAATTCACGTCCATCGAGTCGGTGATGCCATCCAGCCATCTTATCCTCTGTTGTCTCCTTTTCCTCCTGCCCTCAATTCCTCCCAGCATTAGAGTCTTTTCCAATGAGTCAACTCTTCACATGAGGTGGCCAAAGTACTTGAGTTTCAGCTTTATCATCATTCCTTCCAAAGAACACCCAGGGCTGATCTCCTTTAGAATGGACTGGTTAGATCTCCTTGCAATCCAAGGGAGTCCCAAGAGTCTTCTCCAACACCACAGTTCAAAAGCATCAATTCTTTAGCTCTAAGCTTTCTTCAGAGTCCAACTCTCACATCCACACATGACCACGGGAAAAACCATAGCCTTGACTAGACAGACCTTTGTTGGCAAAGTAATTTCTCTGCTTTTGAATATGGTCATAACTTTTCTTCCAAGGAGTAAGCGTCTTTTAATTTCATGGCTGCAATCACCATCTGCAGTGATTTTGGATCCCCCAAAAATAAAGTCTGCCACTGTTTCCACTGTTTCCCCATCTATTTGCCATGAAGTGATGGGACCAGAAGCCATGATCCATCTCCCATTACTACCTGATAAAGGATAGGATGCATATATCATATGCTGACTTTTTCATCCACTGTCCAAAGTTTGAGCTTTCAATTAGTCTGCTGTTAGAATTGACAGGACAGGCAGTTAGTGGTGCAAAAGGAGCAAGAACAAAGACAACTGTTTGAAAAAGACAGAAGTTTGAGTGGTATCTAGAATCTTGGGCTACGCTGATTAGCAAGGTTAATCTGCTATATAAGGCCATTCTGTTAAAGCTGAGAGATTGGCTCTTTTATCTAATTCATAGAAACCAACACAAAAACTCAAGTAAAATAAATAACCAGGAGAATACGTGGCAAACAAAACAGAACTCCACAAGCCAACACAATGAAATGGTGACAGGCAGTTTACCAAACAGAGAATTCAAGATAGTGGTCATAAAGGTGCCCACAAGATCACAAGGACAGCATAAAAACAAGACAATTCACAACAGAGATAGAAAATATTTGAAAGTACCCAACAGACATCATACAGCAGAATAATACACTGAGTTCAAAAATTCAATAGAGGGGTTCAACAATCAGACTAAATCATACAGAAAGTATTATTTGTCGATTGTATCTCAGTAAGCCTGGGGAAAAATAAAATTTCTCAGTTTTACTAGCCATATTTGGCTGCTCAATAGCTATACATGACTAGTGCCTGCTGTAGACAACAGTGTAGGTATAGACCATTTCCATTATTGCAAAAAGTTCTATTGAGCAGTGCTACTATAGGATGAATACCAGTTGTGTTCCAGACACTGAATGATTTTTGTTTCATTAATATTTGATAAAATCTACAATCAGACTTAATTTCTTATTTTCTTGCATCCTTGAAGAGGAGTATAACAAAATCTAATTGATGTTTCCTATTAATTAGGCTTTCATTGTATGCTTACTATGTAGCTTTCTCATTTAAAGCTTTTAGAGAGTTGTTGAAATTTCTACATAAAGGGTTTCTATCCATCAGTAATTACTTTGAAAGATGGACCTCATGCTATTAGCTAGCAAAAGATGTTACTACTGTTGGTATTTTGCTTCTTTGTCATTGTTGTTCAATCACTGAGTCCTGTCCGACTCTTTGACTCCATGGTGTATAGCAGGGCAGGTTCCTCTGTCCTCCACATCTCCCAGAGTTTGCTCAGATTCACATCCATTGAGTCAGTGATGCTATCCAAGCATCTCATCCTCTGCTGTACTGTTCTCTTTTTCTCTTCAAACTTTCCCAA
Organism: Bos indicus x Bos taurus; assembly: GCF_003369695.1. Classification (NCBI taxonomy): domain Eukaryota; kingdom Metazoa; phylum Chordata; class Mammalia; order Artiodactyla; family Bovidae; genus Bos; species Bos indicus x Bos taurus. The sequence goes on from NC_040077.1 coordinate 54,792,132, forward strand.
CATTACAGCCTTTTTGAATGAATAGGCTCTTAGCATCAGCTGGCTAAAGTATTGGAGCTTCAGCTTAGGCAACAGACCTTCCAATGAATATTCAGGATTGATTTCCTTTAGTATTGACTGATTTGATCTCCTTGAAGTACAAAGGACTCTCAAGAATCTTCTTCAGCACCACAATTTGAAAGCATCAATTCTTGGGTCTCAGCCTTCTTTATGGTCCAACTCTCACATCCGTGTATGACTACTGAACAAAACATAGCTTTGACTGTATGGACCTTTGTCAGCAAAGTGATGTCTCTGTTTTTTAACTATGCTGTCTAGGTTTGTCATAGCTTTCCTTACAAGAAGCAAGCATCTTTTAATTTTATGGCTGCAGTCACCATCCTCAGAGATTTTGAAGCACAAGAAAATAAAAACCTGTCACCACTTTCACTTTTTCCCCTTCTATTTGTCATGAAGTGATAGAACTGGATGCCATGGTCTCTGTTTTTTTTTTTTTTGTAGAGCTTTAAGCCAGCTTTTTCACTCTCCTCCTTCCACCTTCATCAAAAGGTTCTTAAGTACCTTTTCACTTTCTTCTGTTGGAGTGGTATCATCTTCATAGCCAAGGTTGTTGATATTTCTCCCTGCAGTATTGATTGCAGCTTGTGATTCACCTCACCTGTCATTTCACATGATGTATTCTGTATATAGGTTAAATAAGCAGGGTGACAAAATACAGCCTTTTCATACTCCTTTCCCAGTTAGCTGTTCCATGTAAAGTTCTAACTGTTGCTTCTTGACCTGCATACAGGTTTCTCAGGAGGCAGTAAAGGTGGTCTGATATTTCCATCCCTTAAAAATTTCCACAGTTTGTTGTGATCCACACAGTCGAAGGCTTTAGGGTAGTCAATGAAGCCCAGTAGCTGTTTTTCCAGAATTCCATGCTTTCTCTGTGATCCAACGAATGTTGGCAATTTTGATCTCTGGTTCCTCTGCCTCTTCAAAACCCAACTTGTACATCTGAAAATTCTTGGAGCCTGAAGGGCTACAGTCTATGGGGTCGCAAAAGAGTCAGAGAGTACTTAGCGACTAAACAACAAAAATTTTGCTCCTTATACTTACTTAAATGTGGCTGCTAATTTCACCAATTTTTATACATTTAGCCCTTTAGCATTATCATAATCCTCACCGATTACTTTAAGAAATGAGAAAAATTACATGGTATAAGTCCTTAGTTTGCTTGACTTGACAATCCAGTTTTAATTTACTGAAATCATATTTCCCATGTCTTTCATTCAATAACAGAAACAGCTCAGATCAGTATTTCTTCCCCACTGCTAGTCTGTTTATCAACAATATCAAGAGCCTTATCCTTAGTGCTCAGCATTGTGAATAAATCATTAAGTTTTGTTGTCTATTCTTGCGTAGTACAAAAATGACAGGGTGGATTTTACAAATTTGGAACAGCTGGAACTGAGGAGGAACAAGAGGCACATATGAATACTAAATTTGAAGAGTCATGCCATATGAATTTTGATGCTTTGAACAGAGGAAACAATAGTAGTTTCAAATTTGAAATTCAAATCAAAAGTCACAGGTACAGATGGTTGAAATTACAAAAGTGAGATTGTTGATTGGACTGCTTCTAACCTCAGTAGCTCTTTAGTACATACTAGAGTGAGTAGCACTGGAGATTTAGTATTTAATAATATTCAAAGATTTGCTGAGCAACTCTTACATCATAGTAACCAAAACTTCTTCTAGTCATAAAATAAAGAAGGAAATGGGTAACTTCTAGTATTTGAATAAAGACATTTCTATATAGGCATATTTTATTTTATTACACTTTGATTGAGTGAATTTTGCAGCTATTACAATGCTTTTGCAAATTAAAAGTCTGTGGCAAACCTGTGTTGAGCAGATCTACTGGCACCAATTTTCTAACATCATTTTCTAGTGTCCTATCTCTGGGCCATATTTTGGTTATTCTTGCAACATCTCAAACTTTGTCAGTTTATTTTTTATGGGGATCTGTGATCAGTGATCATTTTTTTATATTGTAATTGCAAGAAATATCACTGGCTGAAAGCTCATATAGTATTTAGGGCTTTTAAGCAATGAAGTATTTTTAATAAGGGTATGTACCTTTTTAGACGCAATATTGTTGCACACTTAATAGAGTACAATACAGTGTAAACATAACTTTTGCTGCTGCTGCTGCTGCTAAGTTGCTTCAGTCGTGTCCGACTCTGTGCGACCCCATAGACGGCAGCCCACTAGGCTCCCACGTGCCTGGGATTCTCCAGGCAAGAACATTGGAGTGGGTTGCCATTTCCTTCTCCAATGTATGAAGAGTGAAAAGTGAAAGTGAAGTCGCTCAGTCGTGTCCCACTCTTCGCAACCCCATGGACTGCAGCCCACCAGGCTCCTCCATCCATGGGATTTTCCAGGCAAGAGTACTGGAGTGGGGTGCCATCACCTTCTCTGAACATAGCTTTTATATGCACTTAAAACCAAAAAATTAATGTGACTCACTTTGTTGCAAAATTCACATTTATCACTGTAGTCTATAACCAAACCATCAAATATCTCCAAAGTTTGCTTATAGTACTCCTTAAGGATTTGATAGAGTAGATGTTGGCAGAAAATGGTTCACAAGACTGAAAAGGACCATGTTAAATGACTGCCTACTTGGGGGTGATGGTAAGAAAACATCTGTTAATAAGGGCTTAATGTTGCAACTATTTCCCAAATTAGCTGCTATTTGTTTCATTGGCAAAGCCTGGGATATACAAATGAGCCATATTTTCTTATCCTTCTCACAGAGAATTAAACCTCAATTTGTGAGACTTTTCTCCTCTTTAAATCATTTAACTGAATTTACACACACAGAGACAAGTTATGTTCTGGAATTGAAATTAATGGAGTATCACAGTGCTGCTCATGCCTGTCTGAATCGTGAGAAGAGTACTGCACCCAGATAGAGGCTTAGTTTTCTATTATGATACTGTTATGTCAGTCATATGATAAAATGACTTAGAAGTTGGGTATTATAAATTTCATTGTAAGCATAATGCCTATAAAAGTGTAAATGCTGACACTTTAAAACTGAATAGTATATGACTGGGCAATGGAAATTCCCTCTAGTTTCTTCTCAAAAAGTAAAGGATTTTGCCAGATTAAGGAATCTTAAACTTTACATAAGTTAATAATTTATTTCTTTACAAACATACACTGTAGCAGAAGTAGTCATTTCTAGGAATACTATTTTTTTCCATAGGAGAATATATGTTTTGTAAAATTAATTTTGCACCAATGTAGTCAAAGGTAGATTTCTTTAAAACTAAAAGTAGCCTTGGAGAGCATCCTATATATACCTATCATTTCAAAACAGAAAGCCAAGATTCAAAGAAGTTTAGTGAATTATACAATTTATTAATGAAATTAGAGATCAGCATCATTAGGATTGGATCCCCAAACTTTATCTTTGCCAAATGCCTTCTACTAAACTTCCTTTCTTCTGTATCTGAAACATTCTTAAATTATTTCTTATAAGAATCTTCCATTTCCTTAGGAATTATGTAACGTTCCTTCTCAATGACTAGTCAATATGTTGTGGCTATTTATATTGACCTTTGAGATCCTAGAAGACCTAATGGAATTAAGAAATTCATGAAAAACTTACTTCCCTCCATATCCATCCACTCCACAGATACCCGAGGCAAGAACTCTGACTTTAGGTCCTCCCTATATCCTTTCCCACTCCCTCCCTTTGCTTCCCTCCTCTCCCCTCCTCTTCTCTCACCTTTCTTTTTATTTCTTTATAATTTCCTCTCCTTTCATTTTCCTCTCATTTACTTTTTTCCCATGTATTAAATACCAAACAGTATTGTGTTTGGTCCTAAAATGTGAGGAAGTCAAAACATGTTCTCCATTCCTATGGAACTGACAGTCTCCTAGATGTTTTATTAGCAAAATGACTGTATGTCAAGTAGCACTAATATTATTGTATTTTTAATTAATTTATTCAGTTAATTATTTTATTATATTTTATTTTTTCAACTTTACTAAACTACAGTTGACATATAAGATACATAAAGGGTACACCATGTTATTTGATACATGCATACATTGTGAGAGAATTACCCCCATCCAATTAAATATAACATCCACCACCTCACATATTTATCTTTTTTTGTTTGATGAGAACATTTAAATTCTATCCTTTTAGCGAACTTCACTTATACAATATGGTCTTATCAACTATAGTCACTGTGTTTTATATTAGATTCTCACATCATGTGCATCTTATAGCTGAAATCTCGTATCCTTTGACAAACTTCTCCTGGTTTTCTCCAACCCTCCCAGTCCCGGGCAATCACTTTTCTAGCCTCGTTTCTGTGACTTTTCTTTCAGATTCCACATATCAGTGATACCATGCAAACATCTTCTTTATTTATTCATCCATTAGTGGACACTTAAGTTACTTTCATATTTTAAATCTCAGGCACTGAAATTACTGCTTTGTCGTTTTTTTACTTTATTGAATAAATGATATCTCTTTTATATATATTGTCTTGGCCAGAAAGTTTGTTCAGGCTTTACGTAACATCATTTGAAAACCAAACGAACTTTCTGGCCAACCAAATATCAGTTTTACTGTATGTAAATGAATATGAAGACTGTGACCTCCTCACATTGCTTTTAACAGATGTATTTTAGAATCTATGAAATTTGTTAGTTATTTTCACTGCTATAGTTTATTGTTCTTCACAAATAGATTAAATGTTATTTTCTCTATCTAAACATATTAATTGGAAAATAATCAGAAATTTATAGATTCTGGGGGGTACATTAGCAATGAAGAGGTGGGGAAGACTTTTTTTTCTCTTCTCAGTTTTGGACTTTTCTTTGCAGAGACTTAAGGGATGAAGGACAACATTCTACATAATTGTTGAGAGAAGGAATTTCTATTCCTACATCAAAATAAACATATTTTGCAATCCCTGACAGAGCTGTCTCTATGGGTAGAAATATGACCCAGGGCCCACCTCCAGGTTGGTCACTAAAATCCTCAAGGACAGGACTGCGTACCTGTCCCTGTTCTTTAGCCCTGTTTAATGGGATTAAATAAAGAATCATTTTTCATTTTGAAAATACTGACACCAAAATAAGAAAGCTTAAATTTTACATCCACTGTTCCAGAAGGTTTGAGTTTAGTTTAATCTATAGAACACAACACATTTCATTGCAAGACACTTAGTATAGAGGAAAAATGAAAATCTAAGTTCACATCCCAGTTCTACCATCTTTCTTGTATGGACTTCGATTAGCTCATTTAACCTCTCTTAGTGTCAGGATACCAACAGAAATGAAAATAGTATCTGTCTCATAAGATTAAGTTTGAGTTTAAATGGGGAATTCATTTGTAAAACCCTTAGCACAGCACTTACTAGGCTGTCAGCAATGTGGTTCCCCAACACTCTCTTCCCCGCTTTTTTGGGTTAAATTTCTACTTATGGTACAACCTTGGTAAGTCCTGATGAGTCCTTTCATAAATTCCTTGGAAGACAAAATTCTGTTTGTAATTAATCAAAAAGAGAGCAATGAAGAAGGGGACACAAAAATGACAAAGCAGAGAAAGGGAAAAAAAAAAATAAGAGGCAAAAAGATCTTGATGTAGAAAGATAATGACTCTTTCCCAGGGCTGCTTTAGGCTGTTGAAACAGTACTGTTTCACAGGTAAAATAAACATGCCTGTATTATTTTAATGATCCAGATTTTCATTAGCAAAAAGAGGGTGACCTATAAATACTGAAAATAGAGAGAAATAAAGAAACTCTGTTTTGGTGTATGCTGTATTAATGGTATACCACCACATTCTTCCCCTTTGATAAGTTTTTTTTTTTTTTTTTTGGTCTCATGATTTTAACATGGGACAGATGAGATCGGGTAGAAGAACAAATACACAAGATATACATTTCTAATCCTAGGAAATTAAAAGTAGTTTCTATTGCTTCATGAACTTGGGGATTTAATTATCAGTTTTAATCTCAAAAGCCTATTTTAAATGAATTAAAATGCAATTTGGTTCTTTAGTACAAATAGCCCTGCTAAACTCTTTAATCATTCATAATAATTTCATGACTCATCATTTATACTTGGGAATGGTCAGACACATTTTTCTTGCACTTGATTGCTTACCCCAAACTTAACGTTTCCATGGTTGATATGTGTTTAGTTGATCAGCTGTGTCCAACTCTTTGTGACCCTATGGACTGTAGCCTGCCAGGCTTCTCTGTCCATGGGAATTCTCTAGGTAAGAATACTGGAGTGGGTTGCCATGACCTCCTCCAGGGGATCTTCCCAGCCCAGGGATCAATCCTTATTGCAGGCAGAATCTTTACCATCTGAGCCACCAGGGAAGCACAACTGTTGATGTAGTTGCAGTTTAACCATCAGTGTATTAATCATCTATTAGAGTTTTATTATAGTGATGCAGAGCTACATCAGGGTGCTGCTGCAGGAGGATAGGCTTGTATTTCTCCATCTTTGCTCTGCAGACTATGAAGGGAGTAGTTGACCAAGTCTCTAGGGGAATGTGTCAATGGTGTGTTTTCATTTTTGTTGTAATCTCAAAATCAACATAAAATTTATTCCAAGTTATTGGTGTGGCCATATTATAACCAAGTATTTCCACATGGTTTTGGTGGTTGAAATTTTATTTGCAGTTACGATAACATGATCATCAAACTCTAGTAAATTAATATTTTAAGTCAATGAGGCAACTATAGCAGTGGGGTTACTGTATCAATAATATGTATTAGCCAAATGAAGTTTCAAACAAGTTTCTATAGAGAAATTAGAGCTGAGGTAGACTTACAAATACCAGAGAACGTACATGATATAGCTAATACATATTCTCATCTCCATGAGAAGTTTTATATTAGCATTATTTTAGTATCATCTTAAATGTTTTATTTTACACTTTAGTTTATATTCATTTGCAAATTTGTTTTGGATTGTGACTATATAGCTACCAACACAGGCATTTATATCTAGATTGGTATGTGTTTAAGTTACAATATGAAAACATAATTTAGTTCAACACTCAGAGTCTATAGTTTTGTTTTTCCATTAGAAAAGTTTAATATGTTTGTACATTTGAGAAATAATAGTAGACAATTTTATTTTGCCCCTCTAATTTTTGAGTATCTACATGTTGATGGTGAAAACTGTTAGCGGCAATAGGAAAGGAAACGTGGGAAAGAATTAGCCAGACATGGAGAAGCCTTTGTCAATTAGCCTGGAGTGGCTTCCAGCTCTGGGGGCTTGGAAATGGTCTAGACACCTGCCAAAATATGGAAATACTATGTTGGGGGAGTTAAACTAATTAGTTCTGTTTGGTGCGTGTTGACAATGAGGTTGTGCATACTCAGTTGTATCTAACACTTTGAGACTCCATGTACTGTCACCACCAGGTTCCTCTGTCCATTGAACTTTCCTAGTAGGAATATTGGAGCAGGTAGCCGTTTATGCCTCCACACAGGAAGTGAACCTGTGTCTCTGGCATCTCCTGCCTTGGAAGGTGGATTCTTTACCATCATGCCACCAAGGAAGCCCATGCATGCTGAGGATGAGGCTCTAATAGATTTCCAGATAGTCCAGTAAAACTAAGATTCAAGAAAGAACAATTAGGATTTAAGAAGAGAGGCTTCAAGGGACATTTGTGACGAAAAGATAGTTGAGCTCATGACAGTAGATGAACTTGTCAAAAAGTGATACTGAGCTTACCAGTTCCTATGATGAAAACTGCATTCAGGGATGTGAATGAGAAAAAGCTAAAATAAACTACCAGACACTTCTTATTCAGAATTTTTATCCACTTTAGGAATTTTTACATTTTATTTTAAAAGTTAACGTATACAATGTTATTTTAACAGAATACAATGTGAAATCTGTTTACTGAGAGGAAAGTGAGGAGCCAACATGTGTGGGATGGGAAGTGGCATTTGAAATGGGAAGGGATGAATGTAAGATAAAGAGAAACAGAGACTATATCAAGGACCTAGGTACCAGATAGCCTGATTGTAGGTCAGCTTTTACTATGAAGACTTTTTCCTGTTGAATGTAAATAATATTTATCTTGTCAGTTTGCTGTGAAGATCACATGTGATGATACATATCAAAATGCTCTGGACAAAATACATTACTGTAGAAATATTTGGTAGAATTTTCCCCGAGCAACCTTCTTAAAATTGATATACTGCCTTGCAAACATTTTCCTTAGTGTTTCATTACTTTTATTTATATTTCTATTTTTACCATCTAATTGTTTTTCAATATTTAATATTCATGCATATCAAGAATATTCTATATCATCTTCTGCTGTTATTATATAGATTGCACATTGTGAATTACACAGCATGATGAAGCCATTAACTTCATTAACTAGAAAAATGGCTCAGGTTTGAAATATAAATGATTTGTAAGTGGTAGGAGGAAGAAAAGTCAAGGTAAATTGCTTCTCCTTGCCATCTTAAAAAAAAAAAATTCAAACTATTTAGGAAGCTTAAAGAATTAAGTAATTTAGTCATAAAGAGTTTTACAACCAAGATGAATAATTCCACCAATATGGTAGGATTATATAAGAATTTGACATGTATTGAATACAAAACATCAAATACAGTGAATATAGCCTTATTGGAGAAATAGCTAACTTTTGGGACAGTGGCACACAATTATTAGAACATGTATCTTTTTTTTTAAGTTTTTTTTTTTTGATACAGATCATTTATTTTAAGTATTTTATTGAATTTGTTACAATACCCTTTCTGTTTATGTTTTGTTTTTTTGTCTGTGAGGCATGTGGGATTTTAGCTCCTAAGCCAGGGATCAAACCCAGTCCCCTGCAGTGGAAAGTGAATTCTTAACCACTGGACCACCAGGGAAGTCCCACAAGAGCAGGTATCTTATTTTTGAGAGCTCATCTAAATTTGTTTTTAAGGTTTAGCAGGCATCAATACATTGGATCAATGGAATGATGAACTAAAAGATGGGAAGACAACATTATTGCAGTCAAGAGTGTTGATTTTAAAACATGTGTGATATATGAATGAAAGAGTTTTTGTTTGTTTTAAAGAAAACAAACATATAAATAAGAAACACAGGCTTACTTGGTACTTAGTTATAAAGTCTAACATTTTTAAGCATTATGTTCTCATGCTAAAATGAAAAGGATGCTTAAGTACTGCACATTGTGAGAGAAATGTAGGAAAAAAGATTCTCACACTAAAACACCTGCCAACTTCCTTTTCAACTGTCATGTTTTACAGTAATACCCATACTGAAAATACTCATAAAATCTTATGCTACTGCTCCCTTCACCATACACAGTCTATGCACTAACTTGGTGAACAAATTGAGGAAGAAAATTTGTATTTCCATTCCTAAGTTATTAATATCTGTCATATTTAAGAAGAAACCAGAAAATAATTCTGTTTCTTGTGATTTGTCTTAAATATGAATGTATTGACTTTTCATGACCTAAGGTTGCTGAGATGAACACAGTATCTTCAAACAGCTCCTAGAATGTTTTCAGGAGATAGAGATATGAGAAGAAAGAGTGATACTGAGGTTACCATTTCACATCTGACCTCAGGAAATAGTGCAACATATCTCAAGGATCAGAGTGACAAAAAAAAAAGAAAGAAAGAAAGAAAATGTAGCATGATAGACATTAGGAATATTTAAAGGGAGAACAATTATTGGAGGAAAAAATATTTCAGGGAGATTTTATTAGTGTGTGTGTGTGTGTGTGTGTGTGTGTGTCTTTTTGGAGTTAGCTCAAAGTAATATAAAAGTTTGAAAAACAGAAAAAGGAAGGCTGACTTCACAGAAAGATGGATTGAGTAACCCCTGTGTGTGTTCTAAATAACTTCAGTTCAGTTCAGCTGTCATGTCCAACTCTTTGTGACCCCTTCGACTGCAGCACGCCAGGCTTCCCTGCTGCTGCTGCTAAGTCGCTTCAGTTGTGTCCAACTCTGTGCGACCCCATAAACAGCAGCCCACCAGGCTCCACCATCACTGGGATTCTCCAGGCAAGAACGCTGGAATGGGTTGCCATTTCCTTCTCCAATGCATGAAAAGTGAAAAAATAAAGTGAAGTCGCTCAGTCGTATCCAACTCCTAGTGACCCCATGGACTGCAGCCTACCAGGCTCCTCCATCCATGGGATTTTCCAGGCAAGAGTACTGGAGTGGGGTGCCATTGCCTTCTCCTGTCCATCACCAACTCCTGGAGCTTCGTTGTGTCCAATTCTTTGCAACCGTATGTACCGCAGCTCACCAGGCTCCTCTGTCCTAGGGGATTCTCCAGGCAAGAATGCTGGAGTGGGTTGCCATGTGCTTCATGAGGGCATCTTCCCAACCCAGGGATGGAATCTCTATCTCATTGTATTTCCTGCATTGGCAGGCAGGTTCTTTACCCTTAGCACTACCTGGGAAGCCCCCTAGAAGAAGGTAATCTTGAATGACTGACTCTTCTGCTACAAATTATTCTGGGTGCTATTTCTGATATTCTCTCTCCTTCTGCCTCCTCTTCTTCTGCCTACTCTCCAGCCTGCCTCTGATCATGGCTGTTTGGTTCTTTCTTCTCTGTTTCTGTCTTGTTTTGATAATAATAATTGTATTCATTTCTTATAAGTTATGTCATCTCGAGGAAATTTCTTAATGTCTTAGAGTGCCAGATTCCTCATTCATAAAGGTTGATGACAAAATCTAGCACAGTCTATTGGTAACAGTATACAGAACACATAGTCAACACCTGATACATTTACTGGTACCTGGTTTATTATGTGTTGGGAAATTGGTGTGCATTTATTATTGTTAGTGTTATTATTGTACAGTGCACCAAGCCAACACCTAAATTGAAAATAATAACAATGTTCCCAACAAGTAAGTTCCCTGAGAAAGAAAAGGAGTTTCATAATTTATCCTTAAATTTGTGTGCATGGCTGTATCTGCTTCTATATTCGCATTTGACTCCATACCTATATTTGGATGTATCTTTATGTATCTGAATTGGTATCAGCATGAATTCATTCATTCAAAAGCACATATTTAATCACTTGTGTCAAGCAAGGTACGAAATATTGAAGATGCAATTGAGAAATGGCTTGTAACATTAAGGTATTTATAATATACAATGAAGAAATATATAAATAAATAATTATATGCTATAAATTATGGAAGTTTATAAGATGAAAATCAATAGAAATTAAGAACAGATACCAAAATTGAAACAAATAAAATGACCAATTCTACATGAAAGTGAGAGTGAAGGGCAGTTAGGAAAACCTATTCAAATGATCTGAGTTACTAAAACTTGACAGTCAAAATATAGCACACATTTTTTTACTGATTATCCTAAATACAAGATACTGTGACATAATAAAGGCAAGTCAAACTTATAAAAAGGGTTTGAATTAGGATACCTACTTAAGTCATTTCTAAATATATTTCAAAATTAGATGTAAAAATGATGCCTTGACCTAAAATTCAACCAATATCCATTTTTTTTCCAATTATTTCTGTGGACCAGATATTGTGCTATTCAAGGATCTTAAATATAATATGGAAGATCTATGTACAGATAATAATCTAGTTTTACATGTAATAGTACAGATAATACAAAATTGGGAAGTGGTTTATTTTCCTCTGGGGCAGGGGATAGGGTTAAGGAGACTTTGAATCTACATCTTAGTAAGTGAAGGGCATTCTTCAGTGCAAGGTTACAGACAGGAATAATGTTTCAAGAAGTGGGCAGGGGCTGGCAAGTTTGTGAAGACTTTACATGTATCAGGGAACTTGAACTTAACTTGGTAGAAAATAAGACCTATTTTCAAGTTGTTTTGTTGTAGTTTGATTTTAAAGCCCAGAAGTGATATGCATTTTCGAAAATGGGAAGAGAAGAGAATGGAGGAAAGGAATCTAGGAAGTAGTCACCTGTAATATTCCAATTGTGTGATGGCGAAGGCTTACGATAACACTGTGGGCATGAAAGAGAAAATAACTGAAGTGCAAGCTGAGAAAGAAGCAATAATGAAGATAGACTTTTCTGTTTCTAATAAGAGATCGAGCAGCAACTATTGCTAGAAGAAGCAGTTTAAAGCAGAAAAATGACTCTGGTTGAATGACTCTTATGTAACAGGCCCTGTGGCAAGTGACTCATGTATATCTTGGAAGACAGCCCCACAAATAACCTAGAAATATAGGAATAATTTTCACAACTCATAACTGCAGAAATTGAAGTCCAGGTCACACAACTAGCAGGGATTCAAACCCCAGCCACTGGCTTCAGATTCCTCTGACATTATACCACAGTAAGTAAATTTAAACAATATAATCAAAGAAACAAATAATTATGAATTTGAACAAAATGCCAGGCCTGACAGGAACTAAGAAGGGTGTTTGAAATGGGGAGCAAGATCTGATTTTCATTATGAACCTCAAGATGTGCCCAATTTTGCATTTTGTTTGCTATCGTGAAAGAAGTGAAATTGATTTAGTAATAATATGTGCTCTCTATTCTAATGTGTATCACCATGCCCTTTTTGCCTTGTTTTTGTACTTTGGGTTTCCATCTTAAAAAAAAAAACTGTGAAAAATGTCAATTCTCCAGAGAACTGTAACAAAAATAAAGACTGCATAACTTGGTTCTGTGAGAAAAGGGCTGAAGTTTTTGTGTTCAGGGCTTCCCTTGTGGCTCAGCTGGTAAAGTATCCGCCTGCAATGTGGGGCGGGAATCCCTGGGTTGGGAAAATCCCCTGGAGAAGGGAAAGGCTACCCACACCAGTATTCTGGCTTGGAGAATTCCATGGACTGTAAAGTCCATGGGGTCACAAAGAGTCGGACATGACTGAGCAGCTTTCACTTTCACTTGTTTGTGTTCAACTTTAAGAAGTTGTGGTGGGGGAGTGATCTATTTATTGCTTTCAAACACTTTGATGGTTGCTCGGTGAACTGTGTTAAGAAGGGGTTCTCCATATCTGAGGAAGCACACAGATGCAAGAATAAACGGGGTTCCTACTGACTAGAATAATTTTAACTCTTGCCTCAGTGCTGGATGATATATCCCTTTGAGGTCCCTCACAGCTATACTTTGAAACTCTTAGCTTATAAAATTGCTAGATTACAATTATTTCATTTCTCAGCAGCAAGATTTGCATTTTATATAAATGGAAAGTTTTTGGACAGGCTATGCATTTCTTTTGCCAATATCTGAGAAACTTTGGTACATATTTGTAAACATACCAAAATGTAATTCAAGAAGGTTGCATAAAATGAAAAACATTTATCACTAGAAGACATTTTTCATATATAGTATTTGCTTTTACACAGTTTAAATAAATTCTTTTTGGATGAGAAAGGAGGGCACTTAAGGTAATTGTCTTTACATTTATATACCACCTTCAGTTAAGATACCTGGGTATTTCAGTTATTGCTGTAGGTGTCTTGCTTAAACTGTTTTAATTTATGTGATGAAATATAATTATTAGCAATAATTTTTACTTTCAATTTAAATTTACTAACAAAATCAACTTTTATCTTATCAGTTCTTATGAATGGAAATTCTGGGTTTTATTTAGTTATTAGCTCAACCAGGTACTTCTGAAGTACTTATTCTATGCCAAGAATTGATATTATAAATGAATATATTTTAAAAATCAACATCAATTGTTTGGGGGCAGAGGGAATGGAGGAATTGTCTACTTGTTTTCTATGTGATTTTTATATTCATTTCAGTTCAGTTCATTCACTCAGTTGTATCTGACTATTTGCAACCCAGTGGGCTACGGCATGCCAGGCTTGCCTGTCCATCACCAACTCCTGGAGCTTACTTAAACTCATGACCATTGAGTTGGTGATGCCATCCAACCATCTCATCCTCTGTCATCCCTTTCTCCTCCTGCCTTCAATTGTTCCCAGCATCAGGGTCTTTTCCAGTGAGTCAGTTCTTCACATCAGGAAGCCAAAGGACTGGAGTTTCAGCTTTAGCATCAGTTCTTCCAATGAGTATTCAGGACTGGATCTCCTTGCAGCTCAAGGGACTCAATAGTCTTCACCAACAACACAGTTCAAAAACATCAGTTCTTCTGCACTCAGCTTTCTCTATGGACCAACTCACACATCCTTACATGACTACTGGCAAAAACATAGCTTTGACTAGACAGAACTTTGTTGGCCAAGTAATGTCTCTGCTTTTTAATATGTTGTCTAGGTTGGTCATAGCTTATCTTCCAAGGAGGAGGCATCTTTTAATTCCATGGTGGTAGTCACCATCTGCAGTGTATTTGGAGCCCCCAAAATAGTCTCTCACTGTTTCCATTGTTTCCCCATCTATTTGCCATGAAGTGATGGGACCGGATGCTATGATCTTAGTTTCTGAATGTTGAGTTTCAAGCCAGCTTTTTCACTCTCCTCTTTCACTTTCATCAAGAAGCTCTTCCAGCTCTCTTTTTGCCATAAGCATGATGTCATCTGCATATCTACATAACTGAGGTTATGATATTTGTCTCAGCAATCTAATTCCAGCTTGTGCTTCATCCAGCCTGGAATTTCGCATAATGTACTCTGCATATAGGTTAAATTAGTAGGCTGGCAATATACAGCCTTGATGTACTCCTTTCCCAATTTGAAAGCAGCCCGTTGTTCCAGGTCCAGTTCTAACTCTTGCTTCTTGACCTGCATACAGATTTCTCAGGAGGCAGAAAAGGTGATCTGGTATTCTCATCTCTTTTAAGAATTTTCCACAGCTTGTTGTGATACACACAGGCAAGGGCTTTAGCATAGTTAATAAAGCAGAAGTAAATGTTCTGATGGAGAAGGCAGTGGCACCCCACTCCAGTACTCTTGCCTGGAAAATCCCATGGATGGAGGAGCCTGGTAGGCTGCAGTCCATGGGGTCGCTAAGAGTTGGACACGACTGAGTGACTTCACTTTCATGCATTGGAGAAGGAAATGGCAACCCACTCTAGTGTTCTTGCCTGGAGAATCCCAAGGATAGCAGAGCCTGGTGGGCTGCCATCTATGGGGTCACACAGAGTCAGACTGAAGCGATTTAGCAGCAGCAGCAGCAGATGTTCTGAATTCTCTCGCTTTTTCTGTGATCCAACAGATGTTGGAAATTTGATCTCTGGTTCCTTTTGTAAATCCAGCTTGAACATCTAGAAGTTCTTGATTCACGTACTGTTGAAGCCTCACTTGGAGAATTTTGAGCATTACTTTGCTATTGTGTGAGATGAGTATAATTGTGCGGTAGTTTGAATATTCTTTGGCATTGTTTTTCTTTGGGATTTAAATGAAAACTGACCTTTTTCCAATCCTGTGGCCATTGATAAGTTTTCCAAATTTGCTGGCTTATTGAGTGTAGCACTTTCACAGCATCATCTTTTAGGATTTGAAATAGCTCAATTGGAATTCATCACCTCCAATATCTTTGTTCATAGTGATGCTTCCTAAGGCCCACTTGACCTCACACTTCAGGATGTCCGGCTCTAGGTGAGTGATAACACCATCATAGTTACCTGGGTCATGAATATCTTTTTTAAATAGTTCTTCTGTGTATTCTTGCCACATCTTCTTAATATCTTCTGCTTCTGTTAGGTCCACACCGTTCCTGCTCTTAATTGTGCCCATTTTTGCATGAAGTGTTCCCTTGGTATCTCTAATTTTCTTGAAGAGATCTCGTCTTTCCCATTTTATTGTGTATTGATCACTTAGGAAGGCTTTCTTATCTCTTCTTGCTATTCTTTGGAATTCTACATTCAGATGGATATATCTTTCCTGTTTTTTCCTTTTCCTTCGCTTCTCTTAATTTCTCAGCTATTGGTAAAACCGCCTCAGACAACCAGTTTGCTTATTTGCATTCTTTTTCTTGGGGATGGTTTTGATCACTGCCTCCTGTACAGTGTCATGAGTGTTTGTCCATAGTTCTTTATGCACTCTATCTATTCAAGTTTACCTTGAAACTATTTTTACCTTAAACCTCTCTATTCTATGGCCAGGGTAGATCCCAGAACATTTAACAATGTCTCCCAGTCCCACGTTGGGGATGGCAGTGATGGCATAGGTTTGTTCTTGTAATGCTGCTTCTGATGCACATCAGAAGCTTTCTGATAGGAAGTCAGTCTCTTTTAAGTTTTTTCAACATTGAACATCATTTACACAAATCATTCATGACTTTAAAAGACATTTATTGGTCATTTTTTGAATCACATTGTTATGTGCCCTTGTTTTTTTTTTTTCCTCTAGACTGTGTAAGAATTCCACCCCATGATTATACTTCAGTGTGCTCAGCTCTCCCAATTCTGTTATGCCAACAGGTCATCAATCTTGAATTTCATTTCAAAATTTGGAAATCTTGTTCCATTAAGGTGCTTGACAATAAAGATTCACTGTTTTTAGAAAGCAAGTTTGTTTATAAACAGTAGAAATAAAAGAAAACCTTATACCTCTTTTTATCAAAATTCAAATTCCTAATGGATATCTACTCTTGAGTGGCCATTGGAAGCTTTGAATAGGTGCTTAATACTTGGAAGCAATTGACCATTTTCACAAAAACATGCCAAAGAGATGGAGGATTTGCTCAATTCCCACTTTATCTCTAGGACTTTCACCCACTCTTGCCTGTACAATAAGGAAAACAAAAGTTTAGGTAACTTATTCTTCTACAAAGTTTGAAATTATTCTTAATCTGCTGTATAATCACATTACTTACGTTTATATAAATTTATATATCTCTATATCCTTCTTGAGGAGTCTGTCTTCTACAGAAATTGCAAACAATGGGCCCCAGTTTTTTAGCTCATTTTTGTCTCTATCAGTTTAAAAAACAAAACCAAAAAACTTAGACATGCTGTAGAGAGAAGACAATGAGCATATATAATATATTTAAAATTGTGGAAAATAAGTCCATGTTATTAACATTGTTTATATAATTCATTTTATTTATTCATACATACAGTCCATTTTTTTTCTAATATTTTTCCACTCTGGAGACTTTTTTCTCAATTTTCCTACTATATACTGTGGCATCCATATTTTTAAAACAAAGGGTAAATATAACATTTCATTTAATGTTCTAAAATGATTGACAATGGGTTAGCTTATCTTTCCCACAAATTGAATTTCAGCAGATGTGTAAAGCAGGTGTAGATCATCAACACTTTATGATATGCCTGCTTTTAATTTTTATCTAATACTTTGATTGCCTATGAGTTAGTCATGTTTGGTGTTAGAAAAATTTTAAATGCTGCCTAATCAGTTGTTAATTAGGAATAAATCATCACATTTTAAAGAGGTGGTAAAATACCCTTTTCTGATGAAATGGCAATTGCTTTTTCTTTATTTTCTTTGGTTATACACAACTGAGCTCTGAGATTTAGATGATTAGAGATTACCAACCACAATTATGATGATGTCTTATGTCTTTATGAGATAGAGGGAACTTGTTGATTCATTTAAAAAATAGAAGTGCTTCTTCAATGTTTATATGATAAATATCAGTCATGATTGATATTTAGAAATTAGTTCATGGAAGGGCTTACATGAATATAACATAATTGCATTTCTTTTTTGTGCCAACTGATTTTACTGTGATATTTAATGGTTTGTTGCATACTTTTCAGGATAATGAATTTCATTTCCTTGTATTATCCTATAAATAACCTGGAAGTTTTTTTAATTAGGATAATCACAGTAGCTGTCTTAATTCTAGCAAACATTTATGGCTCAGTGCCTTTTAGAATTGGAATATATGCCTACCTCAAGCCATACCAGATATAATGCATATACATTTACTTGTATGTGTATGCATGTATTCAAAGTGTTTTCTCAAGAAAGCATACTTTATATCTATTAGATAGTGTTTCCTTCTACTTGTGTTCACTATGAAATTTGTGTACCTACATAAATAGAGATGCCATTTTATACTAGCTTCCTCATTAATTTTTATCAGTTCATTTGACAAGGGCATAATTGTACATTGATTTTTCAAATAAGGAGAAGAAACTTCAGTCTAAACCTGAAGCCCATGAACACACAACTAATGGTGAATACATATAATTTGAGTTGATGTATAACTTTAAGATATATATATGGCTATAATTAAGCCATATATATATGGCTTTTGTAACTATACTGAAACTCTGTAACATGTATCTATACTTTACATTTTTGATTAACAGCAAAGGAAGAAGTACTTTGTAGTGTAATTGAAAATATAGAAAACATTCATATGTTCAAATTGACAAAACAGTAGCATAAACAGAACAGGCACAATTGAAATTCAGTATTAAAAATTAAGGTACATTCTATTGCATAATACTTCATAATTATAATATTTTGATATCTTAGTCAGTCAGTCAGATAATGGCAGTCAAAATTTCAAGAAAATACTGTTTAAGATATTTATAATCCAGGCATCCCAAGTATTGGAAGGAATGCTGCACCCTCAAGATTAAGTGAAATCCTTAATACCATGATTGAAGAATCTATATATTTTAAGCTTGGTAGAATATATATTATATATATATATATATATATATATATTAAGCCGATGAGTTTATTTTTTATACTGTTAATTATTTAGACAAGTATTGCCAATCTCCAGATATATTAACATTGACATAATAAAAAAGTGTATTTTAATGCATTTCTACATTGTTTTTTTAATTATTTTCATTATTTATATATTCCATATAGAATATGTCTATAGTACTTAAATTGGAATTAAAATAATAGATCTATCCAGTTATTAAATATATTTTGAGCTTCAACTCTATGGCAATGATGTATTTATCATTTAATCTGTACTCAAGTTTTTAATTTCTAAATAATACCTAAAATGCCCTACTCACCTATAAAATTAATATATATGTATATGTTTCAGTTTTATATTACTATTTTCAATTTTAATATTTTATTCAAATATTTGACCCATGTATAACTTTTTTGTACAGTTTAGCTTTTTTTTTTTTTTTTTAATTAAGCTAGCTGAACCAGTACACTATGGAATAATCTTTATTTTCTCAAATGACCTAAAATATTCCCTGTATTATAAACTAAATTTCCATATATGTATTTGAGCCTCTTCCCACTTCTATTCTTTTCCATTGACCTATATGTCTCTTTTTTCACTAAAAAAATTATTACTTTCTAGTATTTTATGATAATTATTATCTCATGTTAATAATGTATACTGTTAGGCACTATATTTCTATTTGTATTGTACAGTTATCTTAACTGCTTGTTTGACCTTTATCAACCCTTTTAAAAAATTTATTATATACATATTTTTATTATTAAAAATAAATTTAAAAGTCCTCTTAACTACCAAATATATGTTGAATATACATTCAAAGAAAATTCATTTAAAAGAATACCAAGTCAATAACTACCCAAGCCTCAAGATGTAATAATAGGTATTTTATCATTAAATATAAACTTTTTGTGATAAGAACCCATCTAATAAAAATTATGCTATTTTATTACACTTTGAATTCAGTTTAAATGAGGGCTTTCCTGGTTGCTTAGACAGGAAAGAATCTGCCTGCAATGCAGGAGACTTGGGTTCAGTCCCTTGGTCGGGAAGATCCCTTGGAGAAGGGAGTAGCAACCACTCCAGTCCTCTTGCCTGTTGAATTCCATGGGCAGAGGAGCCTGGTAAATGAGTTCATCTTAGTGAACTGTTGGTCTCTTTGTTTATCCTAACTACTTTTCATGGGGAGCCTGTTTTAAAAGATTCATTTATTGGTTCTTGTTTGGTTGGAGGGAGGTAAAATGAGAGTACTGAGGGGATTTCAACTTTACTTGGGAAAAGGCAATGGCACCGCACTCCAGTACTCTTGCTTGGAAAATCCCATGGACAGAGGAGCCTGGTAGGCTGCAGTTCATGGGGTCACTAAGAGTCGCATACGACTAAGTGACTTCACTTTCACTTTTCACTTTCATGCTTTGGAGAAGGAAATGGCAGCCTACTCCAGTGTTCTTGCCTGGAGAATCCCAGGGACAGGGGAGCCTGGTGGGCTGCCGTCTATGGGGTCACACAGAGTTGGACACGACTGAAGCGATTTAGCAGTAGCAGCAACTTTACTTGATAGAATTGTAGCTAATCTTTCAAGTATGTCGGGTTTGGGAACAAAATGAATTTTAGGGCCGCAACTTTAAAACTGGAAGTTTGTATGATTTATCAAATTTAGAAAAATCTACCCAAGATAAAAATTCCACTCTCTTGAAGGAAATTGCTAATCAAGAAAATTTAGCATATTATAGAGTTCATTTACAGGAACATGTGTTTTTCCATATTGGGCTTCACAGGTGGTGCTAGTGATGAAGAACCCACTTACCATTGCAAGAGAATTAAGAGACGTGGATTCGATCCCTGGGTCAGGAAAATCCCCAGGGGAAGGGCGTGGCAACCTACCCTAGTATTCTTGCCTGGAGAATCCCCATAGACCGAGGAACCTGGCAGTCTACAGTCCGTGGATTCACGAAGAGTTGAACACAACTGGAGTGACTTAGCAGGCACATGTCCATCTGGCAGTAGGTGAACTGACTGAGATGTGGTGAAAAGTTCTTAGATGAATACAAATTCTTTATGGCTATTCTTTGGGACCTCTTAGAAAAACTAAAACAATAACACACTCCTATCCAATCAGGAACTGATTTACTGCCTTTCAAGATGTCTTAGGTACTCATATATCCATTTGATGTTTTCAGTGCTTTATTTGATATGCACATTTCCTGGGAGATCTAATTTTATTTGTGCATTGCTAATGCATTGCATTTCAAGCTGTGTTTTGATTTCTCAAACTGGCAAATTTTCACACAGCTCTATAAATTTCTTATTTAGAGGAAAAACTATAGAATAAAGCTGAATAAGCATATTCATGAGCCCACCCCATTTAAGGATGTAGCAGAATAGGAAATAGCATTTGTGAAAGATCCACAAACTATGTTTGCGTAAAGGGGTGGGAGGTGTTCTATACACACCTAGAGGAAATGTGATCATCAGGGTGGTCAAACTCTTGACTTTGCCAGGAGTTAGTGGAACAGTTACTGCTTCACCTCTTGCCAAATGTAATATTACCAACTTATTCATATATTCATTTGAGAAGAAGGCTTTCACATTTTTTCTCTTTCCCAACATTTGACAAATAAATATATGCTAGTGACTTTCATGCTGTTTTATTCACCTCTGTGAAGCCTAACAAAAGCTAGAAATAAGAAGTTAAAGTCAATTTGTTAATCAAAATTCATTGTTGAGGGCTTCCAGATTCTTTCCACTAACCTCTCACTCTTTGTGAAGAAATTTTATTGTGAGTAGTTAATATTTTATGGGAATGCTGTCAGCTTCTTACAGAGCCCAAAGGAGTTATATATTTTTCTGACATATGATCCTAATTCCCATCAGTATGTTTAATGTCAGCATCTGTAGAATTCTTTTGATTTTTAAGGAGAAAAAAAATTAAAAATTCCAGACTTGTCAAATAATGATAACTGAGCATGCTTCAGGAAATGCTTATTACTCTGGGTGAGTGCTTGGGGATCAGAGAGACAGATATGCCAAAGGATGCCTCTTAGTGGTTTTCTGGTTAACATATTTTTTCTCTACTTATTAAATTCTTCCTGGAATGAGAATTTTGAGATCTAGTTTTGTACACCTACAGATAAAATATTTTGTAGTAGAGCAAAACACACACGTATCCATATGTGTATGTGTGTCTATGTTGCATATATGTGTGTGTGTGCACTAGTCGCTCAGTTGTGTCTGACTTTATGTCCCCATGCACCATAGCCCACCAGGCTCCTCTGTCCCTGGGATTCTCCAGGCAATATATAATATTATAAAATATGTATATATATTGTTATACACATATAATATAATGTAATATCCAGTCCCTTCCTTGGTGGCTCAGACGGTAAAGCATCTGTCTATAATGCAGGAGACCTGGGTTCAATCCCTGGGTGGGAAGATCCCCTGGAGAAGGAAATGGCAGCCCTCTACAGTACTCTTGCCTGGAAAATCCCATGGACGGAGAAGCCTGATGGGCTACTGTCCATGGGGTTGCAAAGAGTCGGACACAACTGAGCTACTTCACTTTCACTTTCACTTTCATATATAAGGTATATGATACTATATGTTTCAATATTATCTGAAAACTGATCATGTATTATTGATAAAAATGAAATAAGAGTTTTAGTTAAAAAGCCAAATTGAGGAAAATCCAAAATGTTTAATATTATACATGATGGATATTTCTATATTTATATGGATATTTCTATATTTATTTTATTAAAAATAAAATCTCTCCAGAATACTACTCATGTCACAAAGTGCAAGACCAAACAAGAACTTTGGAATGCGTTCTGTATTCTGTGACAGGTTTTAAGTCAACCAGGATCTGATAAGTTTGTTTTGCTTTTTAAATTATTTTTCTAAGAACCATGAAAAGAAGCATAAAATGACCTCTACTGGCAAGGCGGAGTTGGACAGATAATTAATCCTTACAAAAGACAGCATTGGTTTAATAGTGAAAAATTATTCAGTCAACTAATTTGACTGACCTTTTAGCTAAATTGAATGAATCATCCAGGTTTGGCATAAAGTAAACTCAGAAGCTAAGCATATAGTAATTAGTTATTCTGTTGATGGTTTTGTTATTGAAAAAAATGTTGTTCCCGATTCAGCATCAGGGAAGATGTTAGCAAATGTTTTCTTCTAAAAAGCATGTTAAGCCTTCACTCATATCAGCTTTACTTCATCAACAGCTAGGTTCTTGGCCATCATTTAGCTGTGATTTCTAGATTCAGAGATTTAAAGTGAAGTCTTAGGGTCGGTATGTGTTTCCCATATAAAATTTTGAAGTACTAAGGTCTAACTATAAACTTTAGATGTGGCTATGAATTCTTAGTTTAGACTTTTCCTTAGTTTAATGTCTTTCATTTGAATTGCTTAAAGATCATAGTTAGTATAAGCCACAAGTTTAGTCCAGGAAATTTATTTTTCTATGTAAAATCCTCATTCCCTTTTTTTCATGTGATAAACATGTTCCATATTGATTATTATCAGATATTTTAGACAATCAACACATATTTCCTTAAAAAAGTACTATGAGGCAATAAGGGTGCAATTGAAAAAAAAAAAAAAACCAGAACTAGTTTATAATTAAAGAAATAATCCTCAGAATTTGAGAATAGGATATTTCTTTGACATGTTTTTAAGATCTATTTTAAGTCAAGGCAAACAGTACAATTAAGATGTAAAAAACTGGTGATAATGTGAATAATTTGATCATGAACAACCAAAAATCCCTACAATCATAATTCATATTTCAGGGGACATGAGTGGTGGTCCAGTGGTTAAGACTTCACCTTCTAATGCAGGGGGTGCAGGTTTAATCCTTGGTTGGGAAACTAAGATCCCACACATGCTTTGCAAACAACAAAAAACTAAAGAAACACAAAATGATAGATTGAGACAAATTTTTCATTATTTGTAAACAATGTGATTATACACCAAAAAACCCCAAGAGAGTCCATTGAAAAACTTTTACAATTAATGAGAAAATTTAGCTAAGCATTGCATACAAATTGTGGAAGCCTGAATAACTAAAATAATTGATATCAACAAGAAAATGGACACTCAGATCAGATTACTGCCCCCCCCCCAAATAATGACTTAGTGAGTTAAAGTTTCATTACCATGAATTAAAACTGAATACAAGTAAAATGATAAAAAATTTTTTTAAATTAATTATCTTTTCATAGGATCTTTGCTATACAAAATTTATTTTATCATAATCTTCATGCAATTACACTTACTGAGTACCTACTATGTGCCAGGTACTCCTATAAGCATCTAAATGAAGTCAGTAAAAGAGATTAGCAAAATACCATATCTGTGTAGACTTTGCCATCTGTTCCAGCAAAGTCCTTCTGATGTTTGAATGTGTTATATATTTTCCTTTTGTTTTCCTATCTCAGTCACTTTACCCTCCCAGCATGGGTATCCATTCTAATTTCTGTACTGCGGATCTTTTCATCCCACAAGCTGTTAATATATTTGTATGCATATTCTTGAAATTACACATAGTGCTTTGATGGGTATGTTTATTTTTAATGTACCCAATTGGCTCATTATAAATTTCATGCTCTTTCTTACATGTTTTTAATTCTACATTTTATTTTTAAGATCCGTGCATTCAGCTGTATTTCTCCTGGATGATGCCCCACTGTGTGTGTATCTTAGTCACTCAGTAGTGTCCAAGTCTTTGTGACATTGTGGATTGAAGCCTGCCAGGCACCTCTGTCCATGAGATTCTCCAGGCAATAATACTGGAGTGGGTTGCCATGCTCTTCTTCAGTATCCCATTGTATGGCTATGTAAATATCATATTATTTTCCACAGGTGCCTGTAGTGATAGACATCTAAGCTGAAAAGAACATTCTAATGTAAATACTGTTATCACAACAATCTTTCTGTGTATGATATGCCTAGATGGTTTGTTTGGTTTGCCTAAGACATATCTGGTCTATGTCTATGTCCTAGAATATTTAATCTTCTCACTTTACTCTCTTCCAATGTCTCTCTATGAGAGACTTCTCTGGGATGTATACTCAGTTTTGGAATTGATTAATATTGACTATATCAGATCAGATCAGTCATTCAGTCGTGTCCGACTCTTTGCGACCCCATGAATCACAGCACGTCAAGCCTGCCTGTCCATCACCAACTCCCAGAGTTCACCCAGACTCACGTCCATCGAGTCAGTGATGCCATCCAGCCATCTCATCCTCTGTTGTCCCCATCTCCTCTTGCCCCCAATCCCTCCCAGCATCAGAGTCTTTTCCAATGAGTCAACTCTTCGCATCAGGTGGCCAAAGTACTGGAGTTTCAGCTCTAGCATCATTCTTTCCAAAGAAATCCCAGGGCTGATCTCCTTCAGAATGGACTGGTTGGATCTCCTTGCAGTCCAAGGGACTCTCAAGAGTCTTCTCCAACACCACAGTTCAAAAGCATCAATTCTTCGGCACTCAGCCTTCTTCAGAGTCCAACTTTCACATCCAAACATGACCACTGGAAAAACCATAGCCTTGACTAGACGGACCTTTGTTGACAAAGTAATGTCTCTGCTTGTGAATATGCTATCTAGGTTGGTCATAACTTTCCTTCCAAGGAGTAAGCGTCTTTTAATTTCATGGCTGCAGTCACCATCTGCAGTGATTTTGGAGCCCCAAAAAATAAAGTCTGCCACTGTTTCCACTGTTTCCCCATCTATTTCCCATGAAGTGATGGGACCACATGCCATGATCTTTGTTTTCTGAATGTTGAGCTTTAAGCCAACTTTTCTCCACTTTCACTTTCATCAAGAGGCTTTTTAGTTTTTTTAGGCTTTTCTGCCATAGGGGTGGTGTTATCGGCATATCTGAGGTTATTGATATTTCTCCCAGCAATCTTGATTCCAGCTTGTGTTTCTTCCAGTCCAGCGTTTCTCATGATGTACTCTGCATAGAAGTTAAATAAACAGGGTGACAATATACAGCCTTGACATACTCCTTTTCCTATCTGCAATCAGTCTGTTGTTCCATGTCCAGTTCTAACTGTTGCTTCCTGACCTGCATACAAATTTCTCAAGAGGCAGGTCAGGTGGTCTGGTATTCCCATTTCTTTCAGAATTTTCCATAGTTTATTGTGATCCATAAGTCAAATGCATTGGTATAGTCAATAAAGCAGAAATAGATGTTTTTCTGGAACTCTCTTGCTTTTTCCATGATCCAGTGGATGTTGGCAATTTGATCTCTGGTTCCTCTGCCTTTTCTAAAACCAGCTTGAACATCAGGAAGTTCATGGTTCACGTATTGCTGAAGCCTGGCTTGGAGAATTTTGAGCATTACTTTACTAGCTTGTGAGATGAGTGCAATTATGTGGTAGTTTGAGCATTCTTTGGCATTGCCTTTCTTTGGGATTGGAATGAAAACTGACCTTTTCCAGTCCTGTGGCCACTGCTGAGTTTTCCAAATTTACTGGCATATTGAGTGTAGCACTTTCACAGCATCATCTTTCAGGATTTGGAATAGCTCAACTGGAATTCTATCACTTCCACTAGCTTTGTTCGTAGTGATGCTTTCTAAGGCCCACTTGACTTCACATTTCAGGATGTTTGGCTCTAGGTCAGTGATCACACCATTGTGATTATCTGGGTCATGAAGGTCTTTTTTGTACAGTTCTTCTGTGTATTCTTGCCATCTCTTCTTAATACCTTCTGCTTCTGTTAGGTCCATACCATTTCTGTCCTTTATCGAGCCCATCTTTGCATGAAATGTTCCTTTGGTATATCTGATTTTCTTGAAGAGATCTCTAGTCTTTCCCATTCTGTTGTTTTCCTCTATTTCTTTGCATTGATCCCTGAAGAAGGCTTTCTTATCTCTTCTTGCTATTCTTTGGAACTCTGCATTCAGATGTTTATATCTTTCCTTTTCTCCTTTGCTTTTTGCTTCTCTTCTTTTCACAGCTATTTGTAAGGCCTCCCCAGACAGCCATTTTGCTTTTTTGCATTTCTTTTCCATGGGGATGGTCTTGATCCCTGTCTCCTGTACAATGTCACGAACCTCATTCCATAGTTCATCAGGCACTCCTATCAGATCTAGGCCCTTAAATCTATTTCTCACTTCCACTGTATAGTCATAAGGTATTTGATTTAGGTCATACCTGAACGGTCTAGTGGTTTTCCCTACTTTCTTCAATTTAAGTCTGAATTTGGCAATAAGGAGTTCATGGTCTGAGCCACAGTCAGCTCCTGGTCTTATTTTTGCTGACTGTATAGAGCTTCTCCATCTTTGGCTGAAAAGAATATAATCAATCTATTTCGGTGTTGACCATCTGGTGATGTCCATGTATAGAGTCTTCTCTTGTGTTGTTGGAAGAGGGTGTTTGTTATGACCAGTGCATTTTCTTGGCAAAACTCTATTAGTCTTTGCCCTGCTTCATTCCGTACTCCAAGGCCAAATTTGCTTGTTACTCCAGGTGTTTCTTGACTTCCTACTTTTGCATTCCAGTCCCCTAGAATGAAAAGGATGTCTTTTTTGGGTGTTAGTTCTAAAAGGTCTTGTAGGTCTTCATAGAACCGTTCAACTTCAGCTTCTTCAGCGTTACTGGTTGGGGCATAGACTTGGATTACTGTGATAGTGAATAGTTTGCCTTGGAAACGAACAGAGATCATTCTGTCGTTTTTGAGATTGCACCCAAGTACTGCATTTCGGGCTCTTTTGTTGACCATGATGGCTACTCCATTTCTTCTGAGGGATTCCTGCCTGCAGTAGTAGATATAATAGTCATCTGAGTTAAATTCACCCATTCCAGTCCATTTTAGTTTGCTGATTCCTAGAATGTTGACATTCACTCTGGCCATCTCTTGTTTGAGCACTTCCAATTTGCCTTGATTCATGGACCTGACAGTCCAGGTTCCTATGCAATACTGCTCTTTATAGCATTGGACCTTGCTTCTATCACCAGTCACATCCACGGCTGGGTGTTCTTTTTGCTTTGGCTCCATCCCTTCATTCTTTCTGGAGTTATTTCTCCACTGATCTCCAGTAGCATATTGGGCACCTACTGACCTGGGGAGTTTCTCTTTCAGTATCCTATCATTTTGCCTTTTCATACTGTTCATGGGTTTCTCAAGGCAAGAATACTGAAGTAGTTTGCCGTTCCCTTCTCCAGTGGACCACATTCTGTCAGATCTCTCCACCATGACCCACCCATCCAATGTTGCCCCATGGATATGGCTTAGTTTCATTGAGTTAGACAAGGCTGTGGTCCTAGTGTGATCAGATATATACAAAACTATTATTCTTCAGAATGAATAGCTTTACCAGTCTATAGTCCATCCAGTTTTTCTTGACGTTATGTTATCCCAATCCTCACAATTGATATTTATTTGTCATTTACATTTTGATAGTCAGAAATATTTAATCAATATTATGTAACACATTTTCCTACTAGTGATGTAGATTATGTCTCTATATTCTTTAAATGCATTTTAGACCCTCTTTTCATAGTTTGCTTATTCATATACTTTGCTCCTTCCATATTGACATAAAATCTTTGTTTTTTAATTTGAAAGATTATTTTATTATACAAATCATCTTTGTTTGATTTTAAATGCTGTAAATTATGCACTTTGCAGAGATGTGGGTGGACCTCGAGACTGTCATACAGAGTGAAGTTAGAAGGAAGGAAACTAATATCATATAATATCACTTATATGTGGAATCTAGAAAAATGTTACAGATGAGATTATTTACAAAGCTGAAATAGAGGTACAGACATAGAGAACAGATGTATGGATATTGGGGGGATAGCAGGGTAAAATAAATTGAGAGATTGGATTGACATATATGTACGACTGTATATAAAATACATGACTAATGACAACCTATGGTATAACACAAGAAACTCTACTCAGTGTTCTGTGGTGACCTAAGTGGGAAGGAAAATGAGAATATATATATACACACACACACACACACACACACACACACATATGTACTGGTCCCTAGGGCTCAGTGGTAAAGGATCTGCTTGCAATGCAGGAAACCATGGTTCGATCCTTGGGTTGGAAAGATCTCCTGGGGAAGGGAATGGCAGCCCACTCCAGTATTCTTGCCTGGGAAATCCCATGGAGCCTGGTGGGCTAGCTTGGGACTGCAAAGAGTCAGACACGACTGAGCTACTAACACACTTTCATACACATATGCATATATAGCTGATTCACTTTGCTTTGCAGGAGAAACTAACACAACATTGTAAAGCAACTTATACACCAATAAAAATTATTCATAAATAAATTAAATGGTGTAAATAACTTTCACATTTTGTCCATGGTATCATCACATTAAAATCTGTAATTGTGCTCAGATATATCAGTTGTATCTCCTGAGAGTCACAAAGGCATTCTCATATTTTGAACTTCATTACCTTCACATGAGGTAGGACTGAAGCTTCTTGTACATGTCGTTAGATAATTTCTTCCATGTAGTGAGTTACAGTCATTTTTTTAACCCAATATCTTTAATTAATGTAACATTTACAAAATAACCCATTCACATTTTTAATTGTATCAAGTTGCCTTATGCATACAAGTCTGTTTCAGAGCTTTCTATTCAGTTCCATTGCATTATATGATTTTTTAAAGCTATCCTACCTCTTTTAAATATAATACTTTATGTACTTAATCATTGTTGTGTTTGACTCTTTGCGACCCCATAGATTGTAGTCCACCAAGCTCTTCTGTCCATGGGGATTCTCCAGGCAAGAATACTAAAGTGGGTTGTCATGACCTCCTCTATGGGATCTTGCCAACCCAGGGATCAAACCCAGGTCTCCTGCATTGCAGGAAGATTCTTTATCAGCTGAGCCACCAAGGAAGCCCAAGAATACTGGAGTGGGTAGCCTATCCTTTCTTCAGGGGATCTTTCCGACCCAGGAATCTAACCAGGGTCTCCTGCATTGCAGGCAGATTCTTCACCATATGAGTCATATAATATTTGACAGGAAAAAAATCAGAAATTTGTTTCACTTTGCAAATTGGTTTTAGCCTTCTCTTGACTTATTTGCTTCCATAATTTTATTTCGGTTAAATCAGTTGTTAAGTTTCAAAACACTGCTGGTATTTTGAATGAAGTTGAATTGGTCTCATAAATTGCTTTGATGAGAATTTGTTTTCATAGTAGTCATATCATACATGAATACGTATATCTCTCCACTTATTCAGCACTATTTAAGAATTTATTTGTGATGACCTTGTGCATTTATTGTTAGATTAATTCTTAGATATTCTATATTATGTTGTTACAGTAAATGAAATCTTTTTAGTTAGCTGGTGAAACTTCATTTTTTCGTGATTTTATTTTATAATCTCACAAGCTTGTTGAATTCTTATTAATGCTAATAGTTTTAAAAATATATTCCTTTATGTTTTCTATATAAGTGATCATATAATTTGCAAAAGTGAAACAGAACAAAAGGATAAAACAGTAATACCTCTTTCAGCTTCGTGTTTATGCCTCTTTTTCTTGTCTTGTTCAGTTACCTAGAACCTTGGGTAACATATCATCAAAAGCAGTCTCATTCACAGAATTTCAAAGAAATATATAAAAAATGTATTTTCTAAGTATGCAGTGTACTATATAATTTATAAGTAACATTTTTCTAGTTAAGAAAAATGCTATTTTTAGGTTTTAATTTTTTTAAGTTCTTGAGAAGAGAAAAGTTCAAGATGTTGAGAATGCCAACTAGTTGTAGGGCAAGATGAATAAATTCTAGAAATTCCAAATTCATTATTGTTAAGGTACATCTTTATTTAACTTTATAACAATGTAGCACAATGAGACTTTTCTCCAGTAAAATCTAAAATGATGACGCTGGAAAAAAATTGTTCTAAGACAAAGAGGTTTCAGGAGTTTTTCTTCTATATTTTTATCATGTATATTGTAATTTGGTAGATAAAATCAATACTGCTTTTAAATTTGACATAAATAAGTTTGCTCATTCACTCATTTATCTGAAAAATGTTCATTGAACACCTACCATACACATATCACTGTTATTAGGTGCTGGGTTACTATCAATGACACAACAGAAACTGTCACTGTTTCATGGGGCTTGTAGGTTGGTAAGAGAGATAGTAGTTCAATGATTAATTATAAATACGGTTATTTAATTTCAGTTTTAATAGTAGCAGAAATGGAAGGGCTTAGAACCTTAAAAGCGAATTGAAGTTGGAAGAAATAAACTATTGGTGGGCAGGAAATGATGCTTCGCTGAGTGAAATTTAAAGCTGGACCTGAGAGATGAGTGAGAGCTAGCCAGGAATTAGGTAAGAAGCAGGGGAAAAGAGAATTTTCAGTCTCCTAACCTATAACCCTAGTGAATTAAAAGGGTGAGGTCAAAATGTTATGGTTACTATCAGCTTTTCTTCCTGGTTTGTTTTCATTGCTGCTAAGGGAATGGGAAGGAAAGAATGTGTCTAAATAGGATCTAAAGCATTCTGTGATGAAGGAATGAGTAAAGCCCTTAGGATTCCCATTTGTATTGGTAGGTTTAAATTGTCATCCCTGTTGGCTAGTGTTATTGTTCCCCGAATAAAGCATTTGCTGAGTAAATGAGGTGAAGAGCATACAATGTGGCCTGTGGCCTAGCCACCCAGACTGACTGCCTCAGAAAGGAGGCCAGTGGTTAAAAGGATTTGGAAATTTTCTGCCTCCAACTGCAGGTCAAAAACTGGACAGTTAGAACTGGACATGGAACAACAGACTCATTCCAAATCAGGAAGGGAGTGCATCAAGGCTGCATACTGTCACCCTGCTTATTTACCTTACATGCAGACTACATCATGCAAAATGCCAGGCTGGATGAAGCACACGCTGGAATCAAGATTGTCAGGAGAAATGTCAATAAGCTCAGATGCAGATGACATCACCCTTATGACAGAAAGCAAAACGAACTAACAAGACTCTTGATGAAAGTGAAAGAGGAGAATGAAAAAGTTGGTTTAAAACTCAACATTCAGAAAACTAAGGTCATGGCATCCAATCCCATCACTTCATGCCCAATGGATGGGGAAATAACAGAAACAGTGAAAGACTTTATTCTTTGGGGTTCCAAAATCACTGCAGATGGTAACTGAAGCCATGAAATTAAACAATGCTTGCTCCTTGGAAAGAAACTTATGATCAACCTAGACAGCATATTAAAAAGCAGAGACATTACTTTGCCAACAAAGGTCTGTCTAGTCAGAGTTATGGTTTTTCCAGTAGTCATGTATGGATGTGAGAGTTGGACTGTAAAGAAAGCTGAGTGACAAAGAATTGGTGCTTTTGAACTGTGGTGTTGGAGAAGACTCATGAGAGTCCCTTGGAATGCAAGGAGATCCAACCAGTCCATCCTAAAGGAAATCAGTCCTAAATATTCATTGGAAGGACTGACGCTGAGGCTGAAACTCCAATACTTTGGCCACTTCATGTGAAGAACTGACTCATTGGAAAAGACCTCGATTCTGGGAAAGATAGAATGCGGGAGGAGAAGGGTCAATAGAGGATGAGATGGTTGGATGGCATCACTGACTCGATAAACATGAGTTTGAATAAACTCAGGGAGTTGGTGATGAACAGGGAAGCTTGGTGTGCTGCAGTCCATGGAGTCTCAAAGAGTTAGACACAACTGAGCAACTGAGCTGAACTAAATCCTGGGAAAGCTCAGTGCAGTAGCATGCTGCTTGATGTAATATACCTTGTCTTCTTGTTAAACTCTTGTTTATATTGGAGAATAATATCTGCTATAGGCTGTCTTCAAATTCTCTCTGTGATACTTCTAATTTATTAGGTATAAAAAGAGTGGTCAGCTATAAAGAAAATATTTTTCCATTGTATTATCGAGATGGCATAGGTTTTTAATCTGTAGATTATTTTTTGTCCCTCGAACAAAAGTTTTATAGAACATAGATGAGCTGTACCATCATGATGTTAGATTCTTATTCAGTGCACAACTTAGTTTGTGATCATGCATTTAATTAAAATACAGTCATTAGCCTTGGCATTATCTTGTGTACAATATGGTTAAACAATTTCTAAAAGGTTCATTGGAATTACAGGGTGACCTCTTTAAATGAATGGAATTCGAGACAGCCTCATTCTATAACAAAGATGAATTATATATAACCAAATCCTATTTTACCAATGTATTTAAGTGCTTCATTCCAGAGTATTGTACTATCTGAATAGTATTGCAAAAGCTTTGCTATAAAGGACAGGGTCAAAAATATTTCAAGCACATTCCTAAATATAGCCTAAATATC
This sequence comes from Bos indicus x Bos taurus, assembly GCF_003369695.1. Classification (NCBI taxonomy): domain Eukaryota; kingdom Metazoa; phylum Chordata; class Mammalia; order Artiodactyla; family Bovidae; genus Bos; species Bos indicus x Bos taurus. The sequence continues at coordinate 54,825,028 of NC_040077.1, forward strand.
ATGTGTGAAATAGTCATTAAAGCAAAGAAGAATAGAGGAAACCATCTGAATATAATAAGAAGCTAAGCTTTTTAAAGAGATTTCTAGTATATATTCAAATAGGCCCAAGACATTGAGTTCTGTGTCTAATTAGTCTTATTTTAATAATGATTAAATATTTTGATAGTGCTTGCTATATATTTTTAATATTTATTCCTGTTAAGCCATGGTGTTAGTTTTCAAATGATTTACCTTTGGTATGAAATATTTCTGGGATTTTACTTGAAGTATTTATTGTAACCTACTAATAAAATGAGGTATATATAATTGATCAGAATTTTGTTCCATTCAGTCCTCAGTCATGTCTGACTCTTTGCATCCCCATGGACTGCAGCACGCCAGGCTTCTCTGTCCATCACCAACTTCCAGAGCTTACTCAAACTCATGTTCATTGAGTTGGTGGTGCCATCCAACCATCTCATCATCTGTCGGCCCCTTCTCCTGCCTTCAATCTTTCCCAGCATCAGGATCTTTTCAAATGAGTCAGTTCTTCGCATCAGGTGCCCAAAGATTTGGAGTTGGAGTTTCAGCTTCAGCATCAGTCCTTCCAATGAAAACTCAAGACTGGTTTCTTTTAAAATGGACTGGTTGGATCTCCTTGCAGTCCAAGGGACTCTCAAGAGTCTTCTCCAACACCACAGTTCAAAAACATCAATTCTTCAGTGCTCAGCTTTCTTATAGTCCAATTCTCATACCCCTTCATGACTATTGGAAAAACCAATGCTTTGACAAGGCGGACATTTGATGGTAAAGTAACATCTCTGCTTTTTAATATGCTGTCTAGGTTCGTCATAACTTCTCTTCCAAGGAACAAGTGTCTTTTAATTTCATGGCTGCAGTCACCATCTCCAGTTATTTTGGAGCCCCAAAAATAAATTCTGCCACTGTTTCCACATCTATTTGCCATGAAGTGATGGGTCCAGATGCCATGATTTTAGAAAAAGCAAGAGAGTTCCGGAAAAAAATCTACTTCTGCTTTATTGACTATGCCAAAGCCTTTTACTGGGTGGATCACAACAAACTGTGGAAAATTCTTCAAGAGATAGGAATATTAGACTACCTGACCTGCCTCCTCAGAAATCTGTACGCAGGTCAAGAAGCAACAGTTAGAACTGGACATGGGAAAACAGACTGATTCCATATGGGAAGAGTATATACAAGGCTGTATGTTGTCATCCTGCTTATTTAACTTCTATGCAGAGTACATCATGAGAAATGCTGGACTGGATGAAGAACAAGCTGGCATAAAGGTTGCTGGAAGAAATATCAATAACCTCAGATAATGCACCACCGTTAGTAAGGAAGCGAAGAAGAACTAAAAAGCCTCTTGATGAAAGTGAAAGAAGAGAAGTGAAAGAAAGAAGTGAAAGAAGTTTTAAGTTGGCTTAAAACTTTCAACATTCATAAAACTAAGATCCTGGCATCTGATCAGAATTAGTTGTACACAGAAATCCCATGGACAAAGGAGAGAGGTGGGCTACAGTTGATGGAGTTGCAAAAGAGTTGAACACAGCAACTAAACAACAACAACTTCTTGAAATGTATCTGATAATCTTCAATATAAGATATTTATTGATGAAATGAGCAACCTTTCTTGGAAAAATATTTGAACTTCAATGAATAGTAGTACTCTTTCAGATTGTTTTAATCCATCCAGTTATTAATTCCAAAATATTAATTAACCACTTACTTTGTGATACACATTATATTATGATATAAATAAAATAGCTAATAATAATATCTAACATTAGTTGAATACCTATTTAGTCAAGAACACATCAAAACATTTTATTTGCAATAAAGTATCCAATCCAAAAACTACCATGTAAGGCAAAAACTCATTAATCCCTCCATTGGTAAGGAAAGCAATACTGAAAGAGACATGAAATGATTTGGCAATGTTTACCTAACACAAAAGTGGTAAAATTCGTATTTAGCAAAACTCTAGGTTAAAATGCTTTTAATAGTTAAGCTCTTCTTTATGAAGGAGAAATCCCTAAGGTTTTGCATAAATTATAATACATCATGAACTTTTGAATTAATATAATAAGTAATACAAACACATGAGTAGATAATTACAGTTCGCTGTGATAAAACTTTTATCAGCCAGTTGTGGGTGTTTAGGCAGGGTATAGAACCAGTCAGTGGTGACTTTCAGAGTATAGTCTCTTGCAACAGCAGTTTTCTCCCTTAAAAAAAAAAGTCTTCCAGTTAGCACCCAACTCTTAAGATACTAAATACAACCTAATGGAAACCTATACAAATGTAGATCTCTTCTGTAAGAGAAACAAATTCCATAGTTTTAGGTTTTTTCCCCAATACTTTTTACTTTTTAATACTTGCTATAGCTCAGGGTTTGCCATCCTCCAGGCCACACTCGTGTTGTTGCCTGGAGATTCCCAGGGACGGGGGAGCCTGGCGGGCTACCGTCTATGGGGTCGCACAGAGTTGGACACGACTGAAACGGCTTAGCAGCAGCAGCAACAGCAGGCCACAGACCAGTACCTCCTGTGAGAACAACAGCAACATCAGATTAGAAATAAAGTGCACCATAAGTGTGATGTGCTTGAATCATCCTGAAATCGTCCCCTACCCCAGTCTTAGGAAAAATTATCTTCTATGAAATGAGTCCCTGGTGCCAAAATGATTGGGACTGCTGTGGTCTTTCAAAAATGAATGTATATTAATACTGATGTATGTCTGTGCCCTTTTCATGTTGATGTATGGAAAACCATCACAATATTGTAAAGTCATTATCTTCCAATTAAACTTAATTAATTTAGAAAGAATAATGCATATACATGCAAAAATTAATATATGTTGAATAATTATTTATACTTAGATTGGTTATTAGAGAAAGATGTATATTATTATGTTTTCATGCCATAATATAATACATTTTAATTATTATATGCTTAATAATTTCAGCAGGCAACACTCTTGCTTCTATTACATGAGGAAATTAAATATGGCAAGAATCCATCTTGTTCTCCAAGGGCATGATTACTTGTAGATTTTTTCAACTAGCTAAATCAGTTTTATAGTCACTCACTGTCTTCCATGTGTGGTTCATGAAGTCCTGGTTGTTGTTTAACTATTACTACATCATGTCATTCATCCTATTTTCAAGCAAAAATATAATAATAAAAAAAGCAGTATTATCTGGAAAGGCATTAATAGCAGTGAAGCTGTGATTAAATACAGAAGATAAAAGACTGGGAAGGGGGCATTTACCAGAAAAGTCAGACAAAGAACTCTTCCGATATGCATACATAAGGAAAATATATTTTTGTATTGTTTTCCAATTTAACACTCAATTTTGCAAATGTAGATATATATTTCTGTTATATAACAAGTGGGAAGCTGCTGTTATTTGAATTATTTTTATATCATTTAGAAATTTATATTATTTTAAACTAAGGCAGTCATTTTTATATCCAAGGGTTATAATCATTTCATAATTAAAATTTAAGGTATTTTGTACTCATAGGAGTATCATTCAACTTATCTAAATTTTAATTAATTGAATCATTGCTTACCATTGGTCCAACTAGAACTATTTTTTTTAGAGCTATTTTAAAGTTTCTTTTAAAAAATTATTGGAATATAGTTGATTTACAATGTTATGCTAGTTTCAGATGTACAGCAAAGTGAATAAGTTATACGTAAACATATATCTACTCTTCTTTCAGATTATTTTGCAATAGACCATTACAGAGTATTGAGTAGAATTGCTTGTGCTATGCAGTAGATCTTTATTAGTTGTCTATTTTATATATATTAGTGTGTGTATGTCAATCTCAGTCTCCCAATTTACCCCTTGCCTACTTTATCCCCTGGTAACTATATGTTTGTTTTCCACATCTGTGACTCTATTTCTGTTTCATCAATAATTTCTTTTGTACAATTTTTATCGATTCCACATATAAGTGATATGATATATTTGCTTTTCTGTGTCTCACTTACTCCACTCAATATGATGGTCTCTAGGCCCATCCATGTTGCTGCAAATGTGTGTGTACACTCACTTCAGTCATGCCCAACTCTTTGCGACCCTATGGACTGTAGTCCATCAGGCTCCTCTGTCCCTGGGATTCTTCAGGTAAGAATACTGGAGTGGGTTGTCCTGCCCTCCTCCAGGGGATCTTCCTGAACCAGGGATTGACCTGCATTTCCTACATTGCAGGCAGAATCTTTACCCACTGAGTGCTACAATTGACATTATTTTGTTCTTTTGATGGCTGAGTAATATTCCATTATATATGTGTACCACATCTCTGTCTATTCCTGTGTTAATGGACATTTAGGTTGCTTCCATACCCTGGCTATTGTAAACAGTGTTGCAATTAAACATTGGGATGCATGTATCTTTTCAAATTATGGTTTTCTCTGGGTCTATGCCTAGGAGAGGGGTTGCTGGGTCATATGGTAGCTCTATTTTTAGTTTTTAAAGGAACCTCCTCACTATTTTCTGTGTGACTATACCAATTTGCATTCCCATCAACAGTGTGGGATGATTCCCAAAGGCTTCTTTAAAGAGAACGCTCATTTGAAACAAAACTACGTTAACTTGGAATCTACTGAAAGACAACTAGCTACTTTGTTCTAGAGATATATTAATTCTAAGACCATATACCACATAACTGGTATAAATATTTTACTTGTGGTTGGAAAATGAATTTACCTCTGAAAGAGAAACAAACAAACAAACAAACACTTTCCCACCCCGCCCCCAGAAGCATTAGGATCAACATTTTTTTTTTGTTTGTTTAAATAAGGAATTGTAGGTACTTGTCATTAAGAAATGTGATTTTATAGAGACAGCCCATATCTGCATTGTAATAGTGACCATGTACAACAATCATTTTGAGAAATTTCTTTAACTCTGTTGAGGGGGTACACATCCATTAAGTTATTAGTAATCTTTCAATTGAAGCCATGATTAAACTATTTCTGTATCAAGTCAGACACAGTTTTGCCTTGGTAATTTTTTTCTAGCAATCCATCTGGTTAGAACACTTTTTTCCCAAATAACCCTTTGGCTGAGGAAGTCATCTCCTTCAAATTTGTATCAATTTTTACTTTACTTCCACACTCCCTCCCCCACATACTCCCAGCAATCCCTGCACCCCTCTTTCATTCTTACACTTCTTTTTTCCTACAACATCTATCATAAGGTTGCTAAATTTAGCAAATAAAAATATGGTGTGCCTCATTAAATTTAATTTCAATAAACAGCAAATATGTTTTTAGTGTATGTATGTCCCACAAAACATGCAATAAAGGACATACATATACCAAAAAGTTATTTCTAATTTATCTTAAAAACACATTTACTTTTATGAGTTTGATAGTCCTGTATTTTATCTGGAAACTCTAACTTGTAACCATCAAATATGTTTATTGACTTTACAAATGTTAATTCCATATATTTTTGTCTCCCATGAGACCTGCAATATCTGACTTTTTTTTTAAATCAATTTTCAAGTAGCTGAAACAGACTGGATTTGAAACCTATGCTCAATAAATACTTGGAGGATAAAATTTGTTTTAATAAAGATAACCTAAAGGTTTTTTTTCCCAATATAATCTCAGTATGTACATTTGATTCAATTTTAAAATTCACTTTAATAGTTAATTCTTATTTTATATGAATAATTAATGAGCATTAAAAGTATTTATTTTAAAATTCATTACTTAAAATGAATTTTAATGAAAAGTATTAATTAAATTCAAAACTTCTATGAACTATTTTTTGAGATGACTAAACTAAAGCATGGGTATTTGCAATCCAAGAATGAGGAGTTCTTTCTGGAAGGCACAAATACTCATTTCAGTACTATTAACTTTTTTTATTCAACAAATGCTGAGGAGATTCAAGTATGAGGATTATTATAATAGTGAATTATAAATGTCTTTCATTTGGCTACATCCCATTAGTTTATGATGGTGAATAAACAACTGATCTGTGCTTTTTTGTTAGGATCAATCTATGGTGGGGACTTTCCAGAAAGATCTGTGGTAGAGAATCTGCCTGCCACTGCAGGAGATGTGGGTTTGATTCCCGGATCACGATGATACCCTGAAGAAGGAAATGGCAACTCATGCCAGTATTCTTGCCTGGAAAACCACATGGACAGAGGAGCCTGGCAGGGTACAGTCCATGGCATGACAAAAGAGTCAGACAAAGCTTAGCAACTAAACCACAACAAATCTATTTTGACTTCTAAAATTCAAATCAGATTAAGCAGTGTAATTATTTTTTCCTAAGTTAATATCTGTAGGGTCTCCTTCAAGTTAATTTCCCTTCTCAATTCAGTTCAGTTGCTCAGTCGTGTCCGACTCTTTGTGACCCCCCCATAAATCGCAGCACGCCAGGCCTCCCTGTCGATCACCAACTCCTGAAGTTCACTCAAACTCACATCCATCGAGTCAGTGATGCCATCCAGCCATCTCATCCTCTGTCATCCCCTTCTCCTGCCCCCAATCCCTCCCAGCATCAGAGTCTTTTCCAGTGAGCCAACCCTTCGCATGAGGTGGTCAAAGTAATGGAGTTTCAGCTTTAGCATCATTCCTTCCAAAGAAATCCCAGGGCTGATCTCTTTCAGAATGGACTGATTGGATCTCCTTGCAGTCCAAAGGACTCTCAAGAGTCTTCTCCAACACCACAGTTCAAAAGCATCAATTCTTTGGTACTCAGCTTTCTTCACAGTCCAACTCTCACATCCATACATGACCACTAGGCCACAAGACCACAAGGCAAAAACCATTGCCTTGACTAGACAGACCTTTGTTGGCAAAGTAATGTCTCTGCTTTTGAATATGCTATCTAGGTTGGTCATAACTTTCCTTCCAAGGAGTAAGCGTCTTTTAATTTCATGGCTGCAGTCACCATCTGCAGTGATTTTGGAGCCAAAAAAAAAATAAAGTCTGACACTGTTTCCACTGTTTCCCCATCTATTTCCTTTGAAGTGATGGGACTAGATGCCATGATCTTTGTTTTCTGAATGTTGAGTTTAAAGCAAAGGGTATAATCAATCTGATTTCAGTGTTGACCATCTGGTGATGTCCATGTGTAGAGTCTTCTCTTGTGTTGTTGGAAGAGGATGTTTGCCATGACCAGTGCATTTTCTTGGCAAACTCTAATAGTCTTTGCCCTGCTTCATTCCGTATTTCAAGGCCAAATTTGCCTGTTACTCCAGGTGTTTCTTGACTTCCTACTTTTGCATTCCAGTCCCCTATAATGAAAAGGACATCTTTTTTCGGGTGTTAGTTCTAAAAGGTCTTGTAGGTCTTCATAGAACCGTTCAACTTCAGCATCTTCAGTGTTACCGGTTGGGGCATAGACTTGGATTACTGTGATATTGAATGGTTTGCCTTGGAAATGAACAGAGTGCATTTTGTTGTTTCTGAGATTGCATCCAAGTACTGCATTTCGGGCTCTTTTGTTGACCATGATGGCTACTCCATTTCTTCTGAGGGATTCCTGCCCACAGTAGGAGATATAATAGTCATCTGAGTTAAATTCACCCATTCCAGTCCATTTTAGTTCACGGATTCCTAGAATGTTGATGTTAACTCTTGCCATCTCCTGTTTGACCACTTCCACTTTGTCTTGATTCATGGACCTAACATTCCAGGTTCCTATGCAACATTGCTCTTTACCACATCAGACCTTGCTTCTATCACCAGTCACATCCACAACTGGGTATTGTTTTTGCTTTGGCTCCATCCCTTCATTCTTTCTGGAGTTATTTCTCCACTGATCTCCAGTAGCATATTGGGCACCTACCAACCTGTGGAGTTCCTCATTCAGGATCCTATCATTTTGCCTTTTCATACTGTTCATGGGGGTTCTCAAGGCAAGAATAGTGAAGTGGTTTGCCAATCCCTGGAGTAACAGGCAAATTTGGCCTTGGAGTACAGAATAAGGAAGGGCAAAGGCTAATAGAGTTATGCCAAGAGAATGCACTGGTCCTAGGAAATACCCTCTTCCAACAACACAAGAGAAGGCTTTACACATGGACATCACCAGATGGTCAACACTGAAATCAAATTGATTATATTCTTTGCAGCCAAAGATGGAGAAGCTCTATACAGTCAGCAAAAACAAGACCAGGAGCTGATTGTGGCTCAGATCATGAACTCCTTATTGCCAAATTCAGACTTAAATTGAAGAAAGTAGGGAAAACCATTAGACCATTCAGGTAGTACCTAAATCAAAGCCCTCATGATTATACAGTGGAAGTGAGAAATAGATTTAAGGGCCTAGAGCTGATAGATAGAGTGCCTGATGAACTATGGAATGAGGTTCATGACATTGTACAGGAGACAGGGATCAAGACCATCCCCATGGAAAAGAAATGCAAAAAAGAAAAATGGCTGTCTGAGGAGGCCTTACAAATAGCTGTGAAAAGAAGAGAAGTGAAAAACAAAGAAGAAAAGGAAAGATATAAGCATCTGAATGGAGTTCCAAAGAATAGCAAGAAGAGAAAAGAAAGCCTTCCTCAGTGATCAACGCAAAGAAATAGAGGAAGACAACAGAATGGGAAAGACCAGAGATCTCTTCAAGAAAATTAGAGCTACCAAGGGAACATTTCATGCAAAATGGGCTCAGTAAAGGACAGAGATGGTGTGGACTTAAGCAGAAGATCTTAAGAAGAGGTGGCAAGAACATACAGAAGAACTGTACAAAAAAGAACTTTACAACCCAGATAATCACAATGGTGTGATCACTCAACTAGAGCTAGACATCCTGGAATGTGAAGTCAAGTGGGCTTTAGGAAGCATCACTACAAACAAAGCTAGTGGAGGTGATAGAATTCCAGTTGAGCTATTTCAAATCCTGAAAGATGATGCTGTGAAAGCGCTGCACTCAATATGCCAGCAAATTTGGAAAACTCAGCAGTGGCCACAGGACTGGAAAAGGTCAGTTTTCATTCCAATCCCAAAGAAAGGCAATGCCAAAGAATGCTCAAACTACCGCACAACTGCACTCATCTCACACGCTAGTAAAGTAATGCTCAAAATTCTCCAAGCCAGGCTTCAGCAATATGTGAACCATGAACTTCCTGATGTTCAAGCTGGTTTTAGAAAAAGCAGAAGAACCAGAGATCAAATTGCCAACATCCACTGGATCATGGAAAAAGCAAGCGAGTTCCAGAAAAACATCTATTTCTGCTTTATTGACTATGCCAAAGCCTTTGACTGTGTGGATCACAATAAACTGTGGAAAATTCTTAAAGAGATGGGAATACCAGACTACCTGACCTGCCTCTTCCTATGCAGGTCACAAAACAACAGTTAGAACTGGACATGGAATAACAGACTGGTTCCAAATAGGAAAAGGAGTACATCAAGGCTGTATATTGTCACCCTGCTTATTTAACTTATATGCAGAGTACATCATGAGAAACGCTGGTCTGGAAGAAGCACAAGCTTGAATCAAGGTTGCCTGGAGAAATATCAGTAACCTCAGATATGCAGATAACACCACCCTTATGACAGAAAGTGAAGAAGAACTAAAAAGCCTCTTGAGGAAAGTGAAAGAGGAGAGTGAAAAAATTGGCTTAAAGCTCAACATTCGGTAAACTAAGATCATGGCATGTGGTCCCATCACTTCATGGGGAGTAGATGGGGAAACAGTGGAAACAGTGGCAGACTTTATTTTTGGGGGCTCCAAAATCATTGCAGATGGTGATTGCAGCCATGACATTAAAAGACGCTTACTCCTTGGAAGGAAAGTTATGACCAACCTAGATAGCATATTCAAAAGCAGAGACATTACTTTGCCAACAAAGGTCTGTCTAGTCAAGGCTATGGTTTTTCCTGTGGTCATGTATGGATGTGAGAGTTGGACTGTGAAGAAGGCTGAGAGCTGAATAATTGATGCTTTTGAACTGTGGTGTTGGAGAGGACTCTTGAGAGTCCCTTGGACTGCAAGGAGATCCAACCAGTCCATTCTGAAGGAGATCAGCCCTGGGATTTCTTTGGAAGGAATGATGCTAAAGCTGAAACTCCAGTACTTTGACCACCTCATGAGAAGAGTTGACTCATTGGAAAAGACTCTGATGCTGGGAGGGATTGGTGGCAGGAGGAGAAGGGGATGACAGAGGATGAGATGGCTGGATGGCATCACTGACTCAATGGACGTGAGTCTGAGTGAACTCCGGGAGTTGGTGATGGACAGGGAGGCCTGGCGTGCTGCGATTCACGGGGTCACAAAGAGTCAGACACGACTGAACAACTGAACTGAACTGAACTGAAGATGATTAAATAGAGTGAGACAGTAATAGAGACCAGACTTATGGACAAGAGGAGCGAAGAGGGAGGAAAGAGAGGGTGGGATGTATGGAGAGAGAAATATGGAAACTTACATTACTGTATGTAAAATAGATAGCCAATGGGAGGTTGCAATACAACTCAGGGAACTCAAACATGGGCTATGTAACAAACTAGAGGTGTGGGATGGGGTAGAAGGTGGGAGGGGGATTCTATGGGGAGGGGACATATGTATGCCTATGGCTGATTGATGTTGATGTTTAGCAGAAACAACACAATTCTGTAGAGCAATTATCCTTCAATAAAAAAATAATTTAAAAAATTAAAAAAAAATTTTAAAGTTTAAAACTATTTGGAAATGCTTATATAGATTCATTGCTAATTTTCATATCTAAAAGTATTTAGGTTTTCCATCACACAAACATGAGAAAATGTGAAATGGATATGATTTATCTATGATAAATATATTTCTATAAATAAAGCTTATTTCCTCTGTTCTATTTTTTCTCCTTTTCCCAAAGACCTCACAGTGTTTCAATTTTTGAAATCTTTCCTCTAACCAGGAAAAATTAAGCAGCTGCTACAGATAAAATGAGCATCACCAGCAGATATTAAAACTGTCACCTGATGGAAACCGGGGCTCAACATTAGGCCTTCAAGCAATAACCAGCAGTATAATTTTGTAACTCATATATCAATTAACTTTATATTACTGTCACACATGACACTAACAGCTAACAACATTTCTTCATGCTGCTATCTTAATTGCAAAGTATGGGTGCTGAACGTGAATATCTTAAGATGAAAATATGTCCTATTAAAAAGTATCTAAGCTGTTTGGCAAAATTTATTGGAAATCTATAAATCTAATGGTAGGAAGAGTTTTATCTTAATTTTTAAATAATCTTCAGAATTAATGCAGACTTTATAGTATATAAAGTGATTTTGTATAATTTGGAAGTTTAAAAATATGTTTGCACATAGTGATTTTCTATAAAATCATTAGTTTACCTATGTAAATTCAACACAATTACCGGGATCAAGCAGTGCCTAGGATTTCAACAATTCATTATTTTAGGATGGTAGCAGTGTTTGAGGACTTAGAGAAATGTGATTTTATTTGAGGTTGATGTTATTTGAACCAGTAGTTATAGAAGATTGGAAAAGACAACCAACTTGGGAATGTTTGGAGACTATCTTAAGGAAATAGACAATCAGGGAAAGATAGTAGAGGTGATGTTTGTTTTAAGGGTAATGAGAATGAGGAAGGGGAAACTTTAAAGATGAATTGATAAAAGTTTTTATTAAAGGGAAATATATTAAAATTAATAGTGATGGGCTGTGAAAAGACTTTTTCTTTTCAGATTGCCCCTTTTTATCTTTAAAATAATAAATATTTTAAACCAAATTAGAAGGTTTTTCTTAATTTTCAACCCCTGGGTAAACTTCTATTTTTCTGTAAATCATACGAAACAATAAAAATAAACTTAATGTATGTATACTTGCAGTTATGATGAGAATATCATTAGCTTTCATCAGAATCTTACAGGCACTCCTGACCTTAAAAAGGTTAGAAGCACTGGTTGATTATTATCTTTGCATTTCCACCACATGTTCTTGATAATGAGGCTTTTGCAAAGATAGACAAAATAAGCTTGGTAGACTAAAAGTTCTTAAAAGAAACTGTTTTTCTTCTGCCCAAGCATCCAGTATCATGTTTTGTACATAATAAGTGGAAGTTACTGAATGCTGTTTGAATGAATAAATGGATGAATGAATAAAAATAAATGGCTATATGGATGACCCAGTAACTTTTGGTCTTGGTAGTATTAGAATATTAATCCTTACCAACACATTAAACCTGAATGTTCTCCGGTAAAAATTCAGCTAAGAAGTTAATTTTCTTACATCAAACTCCCAGAGAAGTCTTTGCAATGTATATATAATTGATGTGATTAAAAATATATTACAGGTAGTTGTGGATAGTCAAGGAAAACTTAAGCAAGGAGCCCAAGGGAGAAAGTAGGAGTATTTGTTGACCCAATTAGTTTCCCATGGGTTTAAGCAAACAAAGAATTTTCAACCCACAATAGACCATCTCATATTACATTGCATTGATTAACTAAACATATTTATTGGGCATTGCATATACAACAGATCTTAGGCTAGAAGTGAGGTATATAAAAATGTAAAATCAGTGTAATCTACAATCTAAGCTATCTCATAGTCTGGTGGATACAAAGACAGGAAAACCAATAAATCAAATAACTGTCATTGGAGGCATAAACAAATTGATTCTTCCTTCTTATCACTCTACTAGATTATGATAAGCCTGGATTTCTTTAAGGCTTTGCTGCTGAGTCACGTCAGTCCTGTCTGACTCTGTGCGACCCCATAGATGGCAGTCCACCAGGCTCCCATCCCTGGGATTCTCCAGGCAAGAATACTGGAGTGGGTTGCCATTTCCTTCTCCAAAGCATGAAAGTGAAAAGTGAAAGTGAAGTCCCTCAGTCATCTCCGACTCTTCCCGACCCCATGGATTGCAGCCCACCAGGCTCCGCCGTCCATGGGATTTCCAAGGCAAGAGTACTGGAGTGTTTAAGCCTTTGGGAAGACAAAATTAAGGAATAAGTGATAAGCACACCATTAAATATATTTCTCCTTTACAGTCAGCATATTTGGACATTTGACTTCTCACATACATACTCATTGATCCTCCTGTAAAGGACATTTCTCTATATTTTGGCTAAATGTTTCAGCATGCCTCAATGATATAATTGGGCTCTAATACCCAAATTGTAACCTTTTAGGATGAAATTTACTTATTTGTTTTTTCACTGGAGGAACTATTTCTCAAGGCAGGCTGAATTTATTCAGTACAGAAATCCATTCCTTTCTAGGATACAAAATGTTTCACAGTGGAGTTGGATCACAAACCCTTCAAAGCAATAGAGAACAGGATATTTAAATAGCGTGGGTGGAAAAACTGATTGTGAAACTTGAAATTCAGACTAGCATTTGTGCTTTCCATTCTCTGTTGGGAATATCACAATGCGGCTTCAAAAAAGCGGAAGCTGAATAATTACAGCAGCAGTGTATTTCCAGGGGACTACTGAGCCAGAAGGTCTCAGATTTCTGAGTTTGGACAGAGAAAGAATATTGACTTGTTTTTGTTTATTTTTTCTTTTTATAATGTTTATATTGATACCAGAATTATAATGCACCGAAGATGGTTCGTCTTGGGGGAAAAAAAAAAAAAACTTCACGCTATTCTTACTGGATTTAAGAAAAGAAAAAGAAAGTGATGTCGCTCAGTTGTGTCTGACTCTTTGCGACCCCGTGGGCTGTAGCCTACCAGGCACCTCTGTCCATGGGATTTTCCAGGCAAGAGTACTGGAGTGGGTTGCCATTTCCTTCTCTAAGGGATCTTCCCAACCCTGGGATCAAACCCCAGTCTCCTGCATTGCAGGCAGACGCTTTACCGTCTGAGCCACCAGGGAAGCACTTATATGAGAGAAGATACTGGATGGGAGATAAATGTTGTGGCACTACTGCTAGCCGTGTATCTTTTCAAATGGGATCACCAGTCAATAGAGAGGATATATTAAGTTTATATCAAGCCAAAATTACAAGTTCTACAACACATGTAACTTAATTTTCATATGTGTACAACCATACATGTAGCACTGAGCATTCTTAAAAGTTGTAAATGCAGTCCAAATGCTGAGACAAGACAATATATGCCACAGGAGATTCCTAGTTCATTTAGGTCATTAGGAAAAAAAAAAAAAAACTTCTCAAACTGAGACTTCCACGGAAATCTTCTTTTGCTCTGGCCATCAAAAAAAAAAAAAAAAAAAAACAACCAAAACCACTAAACGAAGCCATACATCAAACTACTCTATCAGTTCAGTCCTTAACAGTCTTAAGCAGGGACTCATTGTCCTAACTATTTTTAGACACTTGAAGTACCAAAGATTGTATTTCAATTTTAGCAAGATCAAGGCAAATTGGAAGTGGTCAAAAAGGAGATGGCAAGAGTGAATGTGGACATTCTAGGAATCAGTGAACTAAGATGGACTGGAATGCGTGATTTTAACTTAGATGACCATTACATCTACTACCGTGGTCAAGAATCCCTTAGAAGAAATGGAGTAGCCATCATAGTCAACAAAAGAGTCTGAAATGCAGTACTTGGATGGGATGCAATTCAAAAATTACAGAATGATTTCTGAACATTTCCAAGGCAAACCATTTAATATCACGGTAATCCAAGTCTATGTCCCCACCAGTAATGCTGAAGAAGCTGAAATTGAACAGTTCTATGAAGACCTGCAAGACCTTTTAGAACTAACACCCGAAAAAAGATGTCCCTTTCATTATAGGGGACTGTAATGCAACGTAGGAAGTCAAGAAATACCTGGAGTCAGTTCACTTCAGTTCAGTTCAGTCGCTCAGTCGTGTCCAACTCTTTGCGACCCCATGAATCAAAGCACGCCAGGCCTCCCTGTCCATCACTAACTCCCGGAGTTCACTCAGACTCACAACCATGGAGTCAGTGATGCCATCCAGCCATCTCATCCTCTGTCATCCCCTTTTCCTCCTGCCCCCAGTCCCTCCCAGCATCAGAGTCTTTTCCAATGAGTTAACTCTTCACATGAGGTGGCCAAAGTACCAGAGTTTCAGCTTTAGCATCATTCCTTCCAAAGAAATCCCAGGGCTGATCTCCTTCAGAATGGACTGGTTGGATCTCCTTGCAGTCCAAGGGACTCTCAAGAGTCTTCTCCAACACCACAGTTCAAAGCATCAATTCTTCAGCCCTCAGCCTTCTTCGCAGTCCAACTCTCACATCCATACATGACCACAGGAAAAACCATAGCCTTGACTAGACAAAACTTTGTTGGCAAAGTAATGTCTCTGCTTTTGAATATGCTATCTAGGTTGGTCATAACTTTCCTTCCAAGGAGTAAGTGTCTTTTAATTTCATGGCTGCAGTCACCATCTGCAGTGATTTTGGAGCCCAAAAAAATAAAGTCTGCCACTGTTTCCACTGTTTCCCCATCTATTTCCCATGAAGTGATGGGACCACATGCCATGATCTTCATTTTCTGAATGTTGAGCTTTAAGCCAACTTTTTCACTCTCCACTTTCACTTTCGTCAAGAGGCTTTTGAGTTCCTCTTCACTTTCTGCCAGAAGGGTGGTGGCATCTGCATATCTGAGGTTATTGATATTTCTCCCAGCAATCTTGATTCCAGATGTGCTTCTTCCAGTCCAGCATTTCTCATGATGTACTCTGCATATAAGTTAAATAAGCAGAATGACAATATACAGCCTTGATGTACTCCTTTTCCTATTTAGAACCAGTCTGTTGTTCCATGTCCAGTTCTAACTGTTGCTTACTGATCTGCACAAATTTCTCAAGAGGCAGATCAGGTGGTCTGGTATTCCCATCTCTTTCAGAATTTTCCACAGTTTATTGTGATCCACACAGTCAAAGGCTTTGGCGCAGTTAATAAAGCAGAAATAGATGTTATTCTGATCCAGTGGATGTTGGCAACTTGATCTGGTTCCTCTGCCTTTTCTAAAACCAGCTTGAACATCAGGAAGTTCACGGTTCACCTATTGATGAAGCCTGGCTTGGAGAATTTTGAGCATTACTTTACTAGCGTGTGAGATGAGTACAATTGTGCGGTAGTTTGAGCATTCCTTGGCATTGCCTTTCTTTGGGATTGGAAGGAAAACTGACCTTTTCCAGTCCTGTGGCCACTGCTGAGTTTTCCAGATTTGCTGGCATATTGAGTGCAGCACTTTCACAGCATCATCTTTCAGGATTTGAAATAGCTCAACTGGAATTCCATCACCTCCACTAGCTTTGTTCATAGTGATGCTTTCTAAGGCCCACTTGACTTCACATTCCAGGATGTTTGGCTCTAGGTCAGTGATCACACCATCGTGATTATCTGGGTCATGAAGATCTTTTTTGTACAGTTCTTCTGTGTATTCTTGCCATCTCTTCTTAATATCTTCTGCTTCTGTTACGTCCATACCATTTCTGTCCTTTATCGAGCCCATCTTTGCATGAAATGTTCCCTTGGTATCTCTAATTTTCTTGAAGAGAATGGTAAATTACATCAATATAATGTTATAGAATAATTGCTGTACTATTTTGACTTAACCCTTTATAATCATCTCAATTCAAGATGCCTCTAGTTTCTCAAAAGGTAATTTAATACAGTGAATTCTATCCCTAATTACACAAATATTCATTATGCAAATGTCTCAGCATAAAAATAGGATTCATTTCATTTTATTATATTTATCCTGAAGGATACCTTGTCAATCCAGTTATCTATTATTTTAATTTCTCTAGTATGTATTCAGCACTTGAATCTGTTATTAAAATATATTCATAATTTTCTGGAGAAAGAAATGGCAACCGACTCCATATTCTTGCCTGGAAAATCCTATGGATAGAGGAGCCTGGCAGGCTACAGTCCATGGGGTCTAAAGAATGAGACAAACTTAGTGACTAAACCACCCATGCTTAATTTTCTACTCTAAATAGAGTCATTTAAATGTTAACTTTTCAACTAGGGAATGAGCATATGTTTATATATAATACATGTCATTATTATCAAATGCTTTAAATGTGTACCCTTATACACATATATAACACTACCTACCAGTTTTTAGCCATATAATATATATTTTAACAAGATAAAAATACACATTTTTGTTTTTTTAATACATTTCAATATCTTTTAGTTCGATACTAAATTTGGTTTTTAAAATCTCCTTATTTAAATAAAATATGATGGTAAAAATGAGAAATGAACTGGTTATTTATGGAACTGAATGGATAGACACTCTTCTCCATTTAGTAAGTCCTCTGTTATACTGTTTCACTTACTTATGTATCTTTTGTTGGTAGTTGCTTTATAGACAAATATTTACTTATTTGTATCTTTTTTTATAGTTGCTTTATAGAAAAATGATTTTTTGAATTATGTATTAAATGCCACTCTCCCTCTCTTTCAAAATGCCTTCATTTGGGTGAATATTTTTTATGAGAATCCATGGGAATTTTATAGATAGACATTTGAGAAAGTCTTTTTTTGGGGGGGAGGGATGGGATTGGAGCTAAGAGGTAGAAAAAGGAATTAGTTTAAACTAATATATATGATTTATCCAAACATGCCTATTAAGAAACATAGAGAAATATGGTGCTTTAGATTCATCAGTTCAGTTCAGTTGCTCAGTCATGTCCGACTCTTTGCGACCCCATGAATTGCAGCACGCCAGGCATCCCTGTTCATCACCAACTCCCAGAGTTCACCCAGACTCAAGTCCATTGAGTCAGTGATGCCATCCAGCTATCTCATCTGTCATCCCCTTCTCCTCCTGCCACCAATCCCTCCCAGCATCAGAGTCTTTTCCAATGAGTCAACTCTTCTCATGAGGTGGTCAAAGTACTGGAGTTTCAGCTCTAGCATCATTCCTTCCAAAGAAATCCCAGGGCTGATCTCCTTCAGAATGGACTGGTTGGATCTCCTTGCAGTCCAAGGGACTCTCAAGAGTCTTCTCCAACACCACAGTTCAAAAGCATCAATTCTTACGTGCTCAGCCTTCTTCACAGTCCAGCTCTCACATCCATACATGACCACAGGAAAAACTACAGCTTTGACTAAGACAGACCTTCATTGGCAAAGTAATGTCTCTGCTTTTAAATATGCTATCCAGATTGGTCATAACTTTCCTTCCAAGGAGTAAGCGTCTTTTAATTTCATGGCTGCAGTCACCATCTGCAGTGATTTTGGAGCTCCAAAAAATAAAGTCTGCCACTGTTTCCACTGTTTCCCCATCTATTTCCCATGAAGTGATGGGACCGGATGCCATAATCTTCTGAATGTTTTCTGAATGTTGAGCTTTAAACCAACTTTTTCACTCTCCTCTTTCACTTTCATCAAGAGGCTTTTTAGTTCCTCTTCCCTTTCTGCCAGAAAGGTGGTGTCATCTGCATATCTGAGGTTATTGATATTTCTCCTGGCAATCTTGATTCCAGCTTGTGTTTCTTCCAGTCCAGCGTTTCTCATGATGTACTCTGCATATAAGTTAAATAAGCAGGGTTACAATATACATCCTTGATGTACTCCTTTTCCTATTTGGAACCAGTCTGTTGTTCCATGTCCAGTTCTAACTGTTGCTTCCTGACCTGCATACAAATTTCTCAAGAGGCAGCTCAGGTGGTCTGGTATTCCCATCATATGCCATTTAATTTAGGAAAATTTGTACTTGTGTTTCTCACCAGTTCAGTTTATATATGAATATTGTTCTGAATTTCCTGATATTCTGCATCCCACATATAATGTGAACATGGTTAGACCTATCATGTAGACAATCAGATAAAGAATATTTTTGTTACTGGATTAAAGTGATAACCTAACAACATGGTCTCCTCATGTTTCATTCAAAGCAATAGCCAAACCAACTTTTTTTTTTTTAAGTATTTAAAAAAGAAATTACATCTGTACTGGAATCCTTTGCAAAGCAGTTGAAGGGAATTCATTCCACAAAAGAGAACAAATGACATTAAATATCTTATCTTTTTTCTAACAATTTCCACAGAGTGACAGTTACTAAAAACTGTTTCCTATTCCTCTTCCCCATTCTCCTACTACCAAGCTTTTCATTTTTGCCCTCCTTCATCCACCTTCTCAATCTATTCTTACCTTCATCTAGTAGCTTTCCTAAAGTAAAGTAGGAAAGTAAAGTAAACCAGTTTTGGTATATTTTGGTTTCCTCAGTTCTTCAAATCTATCTAATTCTGTGTTGAACAAAAAAGAAAGGAATGGGGCATGATGACACTCTTGGGCAGATGGAAAGGGTTGAGGCATCAATGAACACTAAAGAATGGTATAGTAGTAACTTTGTCCCAGCAAAAGTTACTTTGTCAAAAGGAGACATCTGCAAAGAGAAAATCTACAAGTGTTTATAGGTAGGATTTATGCATTGGCTTCTATATTTAACTGCACTCTTTAGCCCAGTTGATCCTTCCAATAGATATTATTCCTACAATTTCTAATAATGACCAAACAATTTAAGGTAACTGAACGATGCAGAACAAGTAAATGTAGGGGCCAAATCTAAACATAGATCTTCTAATGCCATACTGTCCATGCCAAGCAGAGTCAACCAATATTCTTTGAGGGATTATATAAATAATAATATATTTACTATTATAACAATATGTTCTATGATATGCAAAGATCAATAATTCTCACAGCCATGTAAAAGGAAGAGGAAATATAGAGGAAGAAATAAATATTTTGGTAGAAATCAGCCCAATAGGGCAATAATATAGTTCAAAACATAGAGTTGTTAGAGTTTACTCAACTCTGTCTGAAAAATATTCATTGAGTTGGGTGAACAAATGCTATCAATGAATCAAGAGGTAAGATTTATAATGCCATTTTATGGCTGTCATTTTCCAGAAGTATTTTGAACAAGAGCTGTTTCAAACTTTTACTACTCTTTTCAAACCCATCGTCCCAATTTACCTTTAGTCTAAAGAAAATAATTCATCAAATATGAATTTTTTCAATTTTCTTCTACTCTATCATTATTAATCATACTTTAAATTCTTATCTAGATATTCATTTGTCTTTGGAAAAAAAAGATCTCTTATAAATTATCCTTTCAATGATTTCTATGTTTTTCTCTGTGATCTTTTTTTTTTTAACATAATAACTCCATCATGATCTTCCCTTTAACCTATCTACTAATCTTTATACATCCTTGGCTTTATTTCCCCAGTTTAAAGTTTTCCCCATGTTTATATTTGTTGAAAAACAACAAATATGGCAAATAAGCAGCTACACCTCCACTCCAAGTTCAACTCTTATTTTCTCATTCACTTGGAGTTTTCTGCTTTATTCTGGAAAATGTCATTCCACCATTGTTTTTTATCATCTTAACCTCCTTGGGCTACTGTAAATAAGATTTTTCTTGTTTTGTCAAAATCATTTCAAAGTTTGCCAGTTACTTTCTTTCTAACTGTGCAGTTTCCTCTCCTTCCAACCCTTGTGAAATTGGACACTATGAACCAACATGATGGCTCCAACTTTCCACCTTTATCGAAGAATCACATTTCTAACAGCTTTTGGACATTTTGCCCTAAATCTGGCATTATCCTATTCAATCTCATATTCTTGAAATAGAGCTTATCTTTCCCACTGATTTTTTTCCCCCCTATCTACTTCATTGAATGGTGTATCCACTCAAGAGAACCAGGTACAAATTCATATCCTGCAGTGTTTTCACACTGATCTATTTGATGCCATCCATTTCACCTCTGAAATGGCAATTTTACTTCTGTCTCTTCTTTCTTTTTTCATTATCCAAGTTTAGGTAGGCCCTTATAGCTATATGGCTGAGAAGGTGTTGTGAAAGGGAAAGTATTAGTTGCTTAGTGATATTGGACTCTTTGCAACCCCATAGACTGTAGACTGAGGAGGGCTTGGCAACTCAGTCCAGTATTCTTGCCTGGAGAATCCCATGGACAGAAGGGCATGGAGGGCTATAGTACATGGGATCATAGAGTGGAACACGACTGAGCAACTAAGCATACAGACTGTAGCTTGTCAGGCTCCTCTGTCTATGGAATTCTCCAGGCAAGAATACCAGAGAGGGTAACTATTCTCTTCTCCATGTGATCTTCCTGACCCAGGGAATGACCTGGGTCTTCTGCAGTGGAAAGCGTTGTATTATCTCATTAATTCATTTGCTTACTTTCCTCAAGATTTTCCATCTCTGAGTCATTCACCAAACTGCTGACAGAGCTCTTCTTCTGTCACATAATGTGATGCTTCTTTTTTAAAACAACGTTTAAAACATTCAGTGCCAAACCTCTAACACACAGTGGACACAGTGAAGTCGCTCAGTCGTGTCCGACTCTTTGCGATCCCATGGACTGTAGCCTACCAGGCTCCTCCGTCCATGGAATTTTCCAGGCAACAGTACTGGAGTGGGTTGCCATTTCCTTCTCCAGGGGATCTTCCCGACCCAGGGATTGAACCCAGGTCTCCCACAATCAGGCAGACGCTTTACCATCTGAGCTACTAGGGAAACCCCGAACAAGAACCATGGAAACTTCTAACAATGAAGTCCAAAACATTTGAGCATATTATTCTCAATAGTATGCCTTTTATTTAAATTATCTCTTTTTTCTGAAATGCCCTTACCTTCCTAAAGCTCTTCAAATGGTAAACTTTACCTCTTTCATCATCCCCTTCTATGCCTGGGAAATCCATATCTATCTTTCAAGCCAGATCAAAGAGTTTCTCTTTTGAGCCTTTATTTTATTCCATCTTTCTCTACTCCTGAAAAAAAGGGAAGGGCACTTCTCTTTCTATCCCCTTACCCTTGGCACACACATCTGTTTAAAAAAAAATTCATCTATTTCTTCAGCTATCATTTACTGAATGCTTGTCATGTGCTGGGTGTCAGAGGTATGATAGTGTCATTTTCTGGTCAAATGACTTGTTCTCCGAAATGTGCATTGCTGTTTTTCATTTATGATTAATTTTATTGCTAAATTGTTATTGTCTTAAGGTTTTTCATGTTTGTATGAGACTAGGACAGCATTTGACTCTGAAAAGTTATATAGATGTTTATTAATTGATAAATATACTATTCTTTTCACTCTGTAACTACTATACTCTGAAGTATATTGGGTGAGACTTTTTCCTATAAAATTCATATTGCCTTGAAATTACTTTTTCTTGAGGCCCCAAAATACATTAATAGTACCTTCATTTCCTACATTAGTGGTGAAAGTGCTATAATAAAAAGCAGACACAAAACTAGTAAAATACTTTAAGTAACAAAAACAAACTTTGTTCTCCTAAATTTAAGTGGTAGGGGCAGTGTTCAAAATAATAAACTTTATAATTTATCAAAAAATTAGAGACTTTTAAGGAGGAAAAATATATGTGTTGTTGCAGGATTGAATACAGAAGAAGAAATTGCTTATTTATTAGATTATTATCATTTTACTGAGTAGAACAACTTTGTTTGATTTAGTGATAATTACATAAGAAAAAAATAATCAAGAAACTTTATTTGTGAACCTATAATTTTAGGTATCTTAGTGTGTGCATCTTGCTTTTTATTCAGAATGTCTTATTTGCTTTTAAAGGAGAGTGATATTGCCTATTTTCAAAATAGTGTTTATAATAAAGTTCAATGCATAGAATTTGTGGGAGAACTTTGAGATAATGCAAAAAGAGTAGTATTTTTTCACAGAACTGTGAAATGAAAGGTAAACTTTTCTTTAAAAATACCTGGTTCCATTCATTTTTGTAATACAAATGGAAAAGACTAAATTTGAATGGACAGTTGAAGTTGTGCACATATACCATGACCTGTATATACATTTGGTTAGGCTTCACAGAGACTAAATGAAAAAACAAGTTCTAGTAGTGGAAATACAACTTACATCTCTATTATTATTTACAGCCAGTAGATTTTTGAAAATTACATTGAGAATTATTTTTTACAGTTTTAGATGTCCCTGTGACTGCGATTCTGCCAGAGAAACTAGTGGTCACAGAATGACTGAACCATTTGATTGTATTGTCAAAACAGTCAACACAGTAATTTCAATTTACCAGAACAGCACCATCTTTTCAAGCTCACAGAAAGACAATTTGAATAAGAAAAATAGGTATTTTTCTGAAAGATTATGTTGCAGTCCATTTACCTCAATTCGTATACTATTGTTTTTATTTGCCTACTCACTCCTTTTTTTATAAGTGATTTATTTTGTTCACTCAAATTGTGTGTGGGTGTGTGTGTGAGAGAGAAAATAGTGATTGCTCACCAAGTGGTCAATTCTCTTTGTCAATTTCAGCTGGCAGAATTTTATTACAAAAGGAAAATATGTAATTGTGAAAATGGATTCATTCTTTAAGAAAAAAGAAGTGAACCAGAGAAAAAGGATTTTTTTTTGAGAGATAATCATTCTAATAGTGCCCTCATCAGAAGCTGTTGTTTCTTATAAAAATAATATACGGAGGAAAACCCTGGTCAAGAACATAAAAGCATATGAGAATGATAAAAGAATATCACAGTGTAATGTAAAATGACATTTTCCTATTGGTCAAAAAGTTATTCCCATTGGAGTATCCATTGACCAATATTTCCAGCATAGAAATTCAATGAACCAAGAGAAAAAAAAAAATGAGAAAAGTTAGGATTTCTTGATGAGTGGTTTGACCAATGAAATGATTGATAGTATTTTTAGCTAGCCAAAGTGAATATGCCAAAAAATAAACTTCAAAGTTAATGTTAAGAGATAAAAACCTAATTAATGACAGTATACTTCATTTTTGAGTGCTCCCAGTGCACATACTATGGACTGTTCATTATTTATGTGTAATATTAATAATTTTCACAACATATACATGAGATGTATATCATTATTCCTTGTTTATACATTGGAAAATTTATGGACCATTTAAATAACTGATACCATAAAAATGCCTCCTGTGTTTGATTCCAAATATTTTTATTTATTTCAGTTATTGCTTATTCTAATAAATTCTTATTCGGTTTAATGTATGTGGTAGAAAATAATGAGCAAGGCATTGCTTCTAGTTTCAATTAGGCTTATAATCTAAGGGAAAAGGTAAGCAATTGAACAAGATGTGAGAGTAAAATATGACTAATATCATGAGAACAGAAAAATCAAAGTTCCATTGAAAAGTACAGGAGTCATTTCTCTTATAATATCTGACTTGTAAATTGAGAGGTAAGATAGATCCAGTATAAGAAACAGATGAAACGAGCAGAGTGGACTAAGCAATGGTTCAGAATCTATCAAGACACTGAGGCAAGAAAATACATATTGCAGTGAAAGACCAATCAGTCAGCTTTGGCTAGATCCCTGGGTTTGCAGGAGAAAGGGGGAAATTGTGGACAAGGATTCAATCCTGAAGATCTTTTGCACTGTGTTTACTGCTGCTGCTGCTGCTGCTAAGTTGCTTCAGTCGTGTCCAACTCTGTGTGACCCCATAGATGGCAGCCCACCAGGCTCCCCTGTCCCTGGGATTCTCCAGGCAAGAACTCTGGAGTGGGTTGCCATTTCCTTCTCCAGTGCATGAAAGTGAAAAGTGAAAGTGAAGTCGCTCAGTCGTGCCTGACTCTTAGCGACCTCATGGACTGCAGCCTACCAGGCTCTTCCATCCATGGGATTTTCCAGGCAAGAGTACTGGAGTGGGGTGCCATTGCCTTCTCCGCTGTGTTTACTAATGTTGCACAAAAACTTGATTCTAAGTTTTTGGAGAAATTAAGCAGAGATTTTAAATGACTAAATGCACATTCTAATGATGAGAACAGTCTAGAGAATGAGTTGGGTTGCGGGGGACAAAACTTAATGCAGGAGGAGGCTGCTATGGTTCTCTAGGAAGGAGATGCTCTTGACAGACTATGGAATGGAATGGAAGAAGGGATGAGATTCTAGTGCTAGATAGGCAGTAGGAAATAAAATTACCATAATTTAATGACTCATTGTATATGTGAGTTGTTTGAGAAGCAGAAGTTTAAACATAGCCCCAGGTCTCTCCCTAAAAATAGTAATAGAATTTTAAGTTAAATTTTAACTACCAAGAATCTTTTTTTCTTCTTCTATCTCGATAAAATCAAACCAAATAGATATCGTTAATACTTGGAAAGCACAATTTGAGCAGATGGGTGAGGTGTAGTGCTTACCACTGAGAAAGGTGAAATTAGAGATGAGAATAAGTACTGGAATGACCTTAGACACTTTTGGAGTCTGATTTGAGAGAATTGCATATATAATATACCTAATTTGTATTTAGTAAGATAATTTATATGATTCAGTCACTGTTATGTGCAGTTATTTGTAGCCACTCTAATGTATGATTGGCTTTTACTCATTGTGATGATGTACCCACTGTCATGATCCATAGGTGCAAGACCAGTAGTCTTGTCACAATACGAATATGCTATGGCATCTGAAGTAGGTGGGTAGTGAACAATAAGCAAGAAATTAGTCTATGGAAAACTCTTCCAAATCTTGCTGCTCATATGTAAGAAAAAGCTATAGTGAGATGTCCTGCAAACTGACATCCATTTCCACAACACTGTCAATAAGTAATAATATTGAAAGAAACTTTTCTAAGCTAATAATGATAATGAAAATTTGATCACATACTCATGAGAAAAGATTGGATTAACTTTTTATTCTCTCTGTATAAAATATAATTAAAAAGATGATTCATGTATCTGTAGCTTAAAACTGTAGAGGGAAAGGTATTATAGAGCTATGTCAATCAATGAATAAAAACATCATATTATTTTGGATTAATGTTTTATGTATTGCCGGTTTTTTAAAATTTGTAAGGTGTTGTAATTTCTTTCACATTTAAAATAAATATCCAATTCTTTAATAAGTGGAAGGCGAATCAATGGCGAGAGGCTGACACTTTATTCAGGAGCATGACTGGGCACATTAGACCATATTGGAACCTCACATTAACAAGAGATACACTTGTTCCAAATTGAGGGTCTAGTATTCACTGTAAGACACATGATAGTTTGCTTAGAATATAATGAAGATGAGAAACCCTTTAAATTATAGGCCTGACTTCCATAAAGATATGATTCAGAATTGACAAATAAAGACAGACACTCTGGGTTAGAGGTTCTTAAATTTTCATAATCCTAAAGATTATCTGAGGAGTTTTATAAAATTCTGATTTGGGGACCCTCCTTCCAGAGATCCTAACTTGTAATCAGAAATTGCTTTTGTTTAACCCACATTCCAGGTATGTCTAATGTAGAGCCCCCAAACAACTGTGTTAACTGTTCCTTTTAGGGCAGTATGGATTTCCATGATGTAAGTGGTTCAGTGTATTATCTCTTATCAAAAATTTCCCCCAGCATCCCCCCAAAAAAATTCCCCTTGCCATTTTTGAGGCGCTGAAGTAGATTTAGATTGCTGACTAGAAAATATTCTCTGAGAAGTTTCTATAAAAAATTTTAAAGCAGTTTATAATTATGGGAACATAGCAAAGGTGTAGATGTAAAAATAAGTGGACTTGTTACATACCATCATGAATGGTTTCATCTTAGAAGCCTCAGAAACCTTAGTTATGGTGCTAAAAAAGGGGGAAAATCTAGTACATACAAATATACACAGTTACTCGGTTCAAATGACTATATGCTTAGTCACTCAGTTGTGTCCAACTCTTTGCAACCCCATGGACTGTAACCCCATCAAGCTCCTCTGTCCATGGGGATTCTTCAAGCAAGAATTCTGGAGTGGGTTTCCAGCCCTCCTCCAGGGGATCTTCCCCATCCAGGGATCAAACCCAGGTCTCCCTCATTGCAGGCGGATTCTTTACAGTCTAAGCCACCAGGAAAGCCTTCAAATGACTATATATATATATATATATATATATATATATGCCGCTCATAAGGTAAAGATCCGCCTACAATGCAGGAGACCCCGGTTCGATTCCTGTGTCAGAAAGATCCATTCGAGAAGGGAAAGGCTGCTGCTGCTAAGTTGCTTCAGTAGTGTCCGACTCTGTGTGACCCCAGAGACGGCAGCCTACCAGGCTCCTCTGTCCCTGGATTCTCCAGGCAAGAATACTGGAGTGGGTTGCCATTTCCTTCTCCAATGCATGAAAGTGAAAAGTGAAAGTGAAGTCGCTCGGTCGTGTCCGACTCTTCGCGACCCCATGGACTGCAGCCCACCAGGCTCCTCCGTCCATGTGATTTTCCAGGCCACCCACTCCAATATTCTTGGGCTTCCCTGGTAGCTGAGCTGGTAAAGAATCTCCCTGCAATGCAGGAGACTTGGGTTCAATCCCTGGGTTGGGAAGATTCCCTGGAGAATGAAAAGGCTACCCACCCCAGTATTCTGGCCTGGAGAATTCCATGTATGTATACACACACACACACACACACACAGATTAGATGTGTATTATATGCCTTGAGAAAATCACTGCAGGATATACCATCCTGTTATTCCAAAAACTAATGTCTCAAAATAGTTTACAATAAATATACTAATATTTAGTTAGGAACCTTTATCATGTTATTACTAAATCAACTTTAGTGAGGTATAATTTATTTCATCTGATTAATCTGAATGTAAAAGATGGTGTCTATTTTTCAGTCTTTGAAAGTACAAATGAATCTTTAGAAATTCATAAGAATAACTTAGAGCGGTTGTGAAATAAAAAAGGTAGAAGTCAACTTCTAAAAAGCAATATAAGTATATTAAATAATGAAGTTAGTGTATTTAAATGAAGCAAATCTGCTAAGTTTTCAATAGGAGGAATTTCGAAAGAGAAAAATCAAAGATTTAATATTCATTTATCCAGTGTATTATGTCTGCATAATACAGTATTCAAATATAAGATCACTAGGATGATTTTAAAGATGCTATTAGCTAATATTTGGCTTTCTAGAAGAGGAAAATCATGACCAAAGCCATGAAGAAAGCATCAAGCTGAGGCTGGAGTCTAGTGTCCAAAGCCCTAAGTTGCCCAGCTCTCCTTTTTCCTTCTCAGTTACACCAAACTTTTGAGGAATGATATGTATCCAACTTGATTTTAAATTTATATCAATGTAAAAATCCACCAAGTTCACATATTTTATCTTTATTTAAACTAATGAATCACTTGTGCAGGTGTTATCTACACTCAAATTATAGATTGTCCCACCAAAGGAGCTTTTTCAGACACTGGTAGGAGTAAGGTAAGAGAAACACAGCTAGCTGTGTTATTTGTCACTGCAAGTAGCTGAAATAGACAATTTTTTTTTTTTTTGTAAAGAGAAGATAAAATGTTTTATATACTATGTACATTTATAAGAATTTTAGTATGTGGTCTGAGTTCGGTGATATGCTAAGAAAAGAATTGTTGTTTTGTCTGTTCCGGAGTATAGATATATTTAGTCAATTCATTTTCTTTTAAACCCCTGAAATAATAAATATTTTTTCATGACAGTAAATAAGAAAGGTGGGAGGTGGTAAGGTTAGAAATTGCAGAAATGAGGGAAGGAAAAGAACGCAGGCTACCAAAATTTTAAGTATCTACTACAAGTGATTTGTCAGCTACAAGTGACTCCTGTTATTAAAATCAGTATTTTTATTCTGTTTTCTTCCATAAATACTCAGGTTAGGTATGGGAAATTTCCAAGGCTGCAAAATTTTCATCAGAGAAACAGCACTTATAAGTGAAGTGAAGTCGCTCAGTCGTGTCCAACTCTTTGCCACCCCACGGACTGTAGCCTACCAGGCTCCTCAGTCCATGGGCTTTTCCAGGCAAGAGTACTGGAGTGGGTTGCCATATCCTTTTATCAATGAAGCATACAATATAATGTTAAATGGGCTTCCCTGGTGGCTCAGTGATAAAGATCTCTCTGCCAGTGCAGGAGAGTGGGTTTGATCCCTGGGTCAGGAAGGTTCTTTGGAGAAGGAAATGGCAACCCACTCCAGTAATCGTTTCTGGGGAATCCTGTGGAAAAGGAGTCTGGCAGGGTTGCAAAAAACTCTGTGGGGTTGCAAAGGAGTCAGACATGACTGAGTGACTAAGCAAAAACACCAAATAATGTTAAACAGATGAGATATTAGTGAAGTAAAATGCAGATTTTGGGCTTAGAATTTTGACTTTTAGTATTTCTTGTCTGTGACTGCTCAGTATTTTCCTTCCATTGTGAAAAGTAGCATCACTTTCATTCTGTTTATGATAGGCCATTCAAACAGATTTCTGAACATTTGTCCCTAACCCCAAACCTCTTCAAGTTATACATTCTCTTTACCTTGTTCTCTTATTCTAAATCTTTGCAGTTATAGGAAATATTTGAAATCAAATTGAGTAGAATTCTTGAGTATTTACTTTAGATATAATAAAGTATATTACATATGCATCAAAAATAATTTTATCAAAATGTTTAAGAGTTTGTTGAAAATACGATCAACTAAATAAAAGAGAGAATGATCCAGAACTGAACATGGATATAACCCGAATCTCTTTGTGGAAGGTAGAGAACATATGACATAAAACAACAGAGAAAATACCAGGTGTTCAAAACTTTTGGGAACTAATTTGCATTTCTTATTGTTTCATAGTCCACAAATCTCTAACTTGTAATTCATCCATTACAATACTAAATCATTCAACACAAAAATTCACTATAATTTATCTACTTCAAATATCTGCATGTTAAGAAAAACTGTGTGCATGCTAATTTGCTTCAATTGTGTCTGACTCTTTGCGACCCCATGGACTGTAGCCTGCCAGTTTCCTCTATCCATGGACTTCTCCAGACAAGAATTCTGGAGTGTGTTGCTGTGCCCTCCTCCAGGGGATCTTCCTGACCCAAGAATCAAACCCCCATTTCTTATGTCTCCCGCTTTGGGAGGTGGGTTTTTTACCACTGGCACCACATGGGAAGCCCAATAAAAACTTTAAATATCCACAAATCAACTTCCATGTTCAAATTAGAAGCAAAGGAACAAAAACTGCTGCTAGAAACAAAATAGGAAGAGGAGTACAATTTTTTTTTTTTTTTGGTAAATCTCATCCTTAAAATGCTTTTTCCTAAGATTTTTGCTCACTCAAGTTAACTCAAGTACATATGAAAAGAAGAGTAATCACGGTCACATTTTTGAAGTGAAGCCTTAGAATTATCCAGGAACAATTGTAAAATTAGGTTTGATGGGAATACACGAATGTCTAAATAGCCTTTTCAGTGTGGAGAACAGAAAGTAATTGGAGGGCAGAAGCATTATTCTGTATCTACTACTGTATCAGTGTCAATAATAATAATAGATAACATATTGTTGCTATTTACTTTTGCCAGGTGGTAATATTAGGTGCTTCATATACATTATTCCTTTCAGCCTTTTCACATAGATTTTATACACTAGTTAATATTTTCCAAATCCCATTTTAGGGAACTAAAATGGAACAAAGTTTAATGACTAGACCAAAGTAATGCAATTAACAAATAACTGAGTCATGCTTTTACCCTTAATCCCAAATCTATCCTTATTAACCACAGGGAAGAATGCTATATTGCTCAAGTTGCTTACTGTCATCCTTACTGGGCAGAATTTTTATATTAGACCACTTCATTGACTGTCTGGCATCAGGTCCTTAACACTGGTGCAATCAGATATGAGTAGAAAAAAATGAGTATGTAAAAATAGATACCATCATTTGATAAAGAGCCCACTTAGAAAGAGGTAGAAGTTTGAAACATCTTCAAAGGATGCCATGATTTTGGCAGGCATACTGAGACTGATGGACCTCCCAGGTGGCCCTCGTGGTAAAGAACCGTCCTGCCAATGAAGGAGACTTAAGAGATGCAGGTTCAATCCCTTGGTTGGGAAGACCCCTGGAGGAGGGCATGGCAACTCACTCCAGTATTCTTGCCTAGAGAATCCCATGGACAGAGAAGGCTGGAGGCTACTGTCCATAGGGTCACAGATAGTTGGATACAACTGAAATGACTTAGCAGTCTCAGTAGACTTGATGCCTTGGAAGTACTAACTGCTCAATCTTTCCTCCAATCTCTAGAGATACCTCCATTTCCCTAACGTTTGTTCTCTACACCTTAGTTTCTTCTGGAATTTTTTTATGTTGGGTAAAATTTTACAGTTAGGTTGCACTCTCTAGTATGTACTAAATAATCTAGCTGATAATGAAGAAATTAAAATTGCTTTTATTTAAATGTTTAAAACTTTCAGATTTTTAAATTGAATTACAACACTGCTACCATTTAAATATTGAGATATAAATGTTTTTCCTCAGTTAAGTTTTTTAAAACAAATTTTTCTTCATAATTAAGCACTTATTGAATAAAGTCTAAGATACATAATGATAGTTACATAACTACATTTATAGTTTCAAATGAAAGAAATGATAAATATCCTTGGGAAACAAGAGCATAAATGTATATAATGAATAATAATTAGTAAGGTATATAATTAAAACATAATGAGATATTATATTAAAATACCAAGATTTAAATTACAAGAATTGAAATTAATTAGTCTTCTTTAAATATACAACAGTAGTTTGGAAATTTCAAAGATATAACAGAAATAGGAAATGGCAATTACGTGTATATTTTTTCTTGGGTGTTTATTGTCTAAATGTTAACTTTATTATGACTAATATTTTTCTAAGTACATTTTAAGGTAGCTTAAACATTTAGAGTACTTCAAAGAGGTTATTTAATCATAGTGAAAGATAGTCACTGTAACTTTTTAGAAATCAGGACTATTCATAGATAATATCAATCAAAACACAGAATCCCTAAAATTTTATTTTTCTCTCATGCATGCTTACACTTTTACTTCCCCAATCATCTGCTAATAATTTCTCAAAAGATGTACCTATGGGCATCACATATTTGGATTTTGTTTCATGAATACATTTAGAAGGCTCATTATCTTTTCTTTTTTTTTAATAGAACACATATTTCTGTTATTGATCCAGATTGATCTTTGACCACAAGCCAGTAGGCTTTTAAAATATATTTATTTACTCCTCAAAAAGTAAAGATATTTCAGTTCACAAGTGATATCCAGATTTGGCATATCTTAATGGAAATAAAACATGAATCTTTGTTATGATCCTCAGATTTTTAGGAATGTTTTCGTACCTTACCAAGCTCTGAGGGTAAAAAATATAAATATGCATATTAGAAGACTGAAAATCCAAATCCTACAAATTAAAAAGTTGAAATGGTTAATTTTTTTGGCACCCTGAGTTGTCTGTAACTGAAGAAGAAAGTAGGACGCCTTTCTCCTGATAAGATGACAGAACTTTCATGTTACTTTTGTACATAAAAATATACTTATGCACACTTTTATAATATATTGCAATTATACATAAATTACATATATAGAAATATATTTTTAAGCAATGGGTGAATATGTGTATTTTTAAAGAAACTATGATGAATATTAAAGTAAATTCTAGCTTTAGGATATGTCAGAACTTGCTGTGCTTCCCTTCTTTGAATTAGATTATAATTTAAATACATTAATTTTGGTGCAGTATAAATTTTGAGGTATTAAATGAAAGAAACACTCCATTAGTTCTCTATCAGTACTGATGCCCAAACAATACTTGAATATTGGCTATACAAGTTCCATCCTCTGTTGAAGGTGGTGGTCTTCTATTAACATCAACTCTCTTGAATTCCAGCCCTGTAGTTATGGGGTCACACAAAGTCGAACACGACTGAAGCGACTTAGCAGCAGCAGCAGCAGTTATCAAAAAGGCAAGAGAGGAAGATTATTCAACATAGTGATTGTTAAACAAAGGAACTTTAATTATTGCACATGTAGTTAGGGGCTTCCCTCATAGCTCAGTTGGTAAGGAATCCACCTGCAATGAAGGAAACCCTTGTTTGATTCCTGGGTTGGGAAGATCCACTGGAGAAGGGATAGGCTACCCACTCCAGTATTCTGTCATGGAGAATTCCATGGACTGTCAGTCCATGGGGTCGTAAAGATTCGGACGTGACTGGTTGTAGTTAATTCTCCCTCAAGGCTGCTCTGGAGTAGCCTTCACAGAGGATACTTAAATGCATTTTAAGAATACACCGTCAGAATGAGGTCACACTGAACCTAATTTTCTAACACATGGATTATTTGGGTGGTGGGGACCAGGATGTTCAGGCCTCATAAGTTTCTCCAAGTTTCCTGTCATCCCTGGGTCTCCTTAACTAATATGTTCCTGAAATTAGTCAGAAAATATGAAGAAAATGAGGGTCATAGGAACACAAGTATTTAAAATGACATAAGCTCTTGCGCCAACAGATGAAAAATACTAACAAGTATAGCTTAGGATGTGGGATAAAAAGAAGTTTGGGATTTACATTTTGACATTATATTGGAGGGAAACTTGTTTAAGTATAGCAAAAGCTATAAGTATACTTATTTAAGTATAGCAAAAGCTCTAAAAATAATTGCTTTGCAAAATCTCACTTTTAATCATTAAATTGCATTTTTAAAGTAAAACAGGTAACCAAAGATTACCTACAGAGTGGTTTATTGCAACTTTTAATTTTACGTACTACTTTTGAACATCAAGATCAGCTCAGATCAAATCAGTCACTCAGTCGTGTCCGACTCTCTGTCACCCCATGAATCGCAGCATGTCAGGCCTCCCTGTCCATCACCAACTCCTGGAGTTCACTGAGACTCATGTCCATCGAGTCAGTGATGCCATCCAGCCATCTCATCCTCTGTTGTCCCCTTCTCCTCTTGTCCCCAATCCCTCCCAGCATCAGAGTCTTTCCAATGAGTCAACTCTTTGCATCAGGTGGCCAAAGTACTGGAGTTTCAGCTTTAGCATCATTCCTTCCAAAGAAATCCCAGGGCTGATCTCCTTCAGAATGGACTGGTTGGATCTCCTTGCAGTCCAAGGGACTCTCAAGAGTCTTCTCCAACACCACAGTTCAAAAGCATCAATTCTCCAGCACTCAGCCTTCTTCGTAGTCCAACTCTCATATCCATACATGACCACAGGAAAAACCATAGCCTTGACTAGACAAAACTTTGTTGGCAAAGTAATGTCTCTGCTTTTGAATATGCTATCTAGGTTGGTCATAACTTTCCTTCCAAGGAGTAAGCGTCTTTTAATTTCATGGCTTAATTAACATCTGCAGTGATTTTGGAGCCCAGAAAAATAAAGTCTGACACTGTTTCCACTGTTTCTCCATCTATTTACCATGAAGTGGTGGGACAAGATGCCATGATCTTCGTTTTCTGAATATTGAGCTTTAAGCCAACTTTTTCACTCTCCCCTTTCACTTTCATCAAGAAGCTTTTGAGTTCCTCTTCACTTTCTGCCATAAGGGTGGTGTCATCTGCATATCTGAGGTTATTGATATTTCTCCCGGCAATCTTGATTCCAGCTTGTGTTTCTTCCAGTCCAGCGTTTCTCATGATGTACTCTGCATATAAGTTAAATAAGCAGGGTGACCATATACAGCCTTGACATGCTCCTTTTCCTATTTGGAACCAGTCTGTTGTTCCATGTCCAGTTCTAACTGTTGCTTCCTGACCTGCATACAAATTTCTCAAGAGGCAGGTCAGGTGGTCTGGTATTCCCATCTGTTTCAGAATTTTCCACAGTTTATTGTGATCCACACAGTCAAAGGCTTTGGCATAGTCAATAAAGCAGAAATAGATGTTTTTCTGGACCTCTCTTGCTTTCTCCATGATCCAGAAGATGTTAGCAATTTGATCTCTGGTTCCTCTGCCTTTTCTAAAACCAGCTTGAACATCAGGAAGTTCACAGTTCACCTATTGCTGAAGCCTGGCTTGGAGAATTTGAGCATTACTTTACTAGCATGTGAGATGAGTACAATTGTGTGGTAGTTTGAGCATTCTTTGGCATTGCTTTTCTTTGGGATTGGAATGAAAACTGACCTTTTCCAGTCCTGTGGCCACTGCTGAGTTTTCCAAATTTGCTGGCATATTGAGTGCAGCACTTTCACAGCATCATATTTCAGGATTTGGAATAGCTCAACTGGAATTCTATCACCTCCACTAGCTTTGTTCGTAGTGATGCTTTCTAAGGCCCATTTGACTTCACATTCCAGGGTGTCTGGCTCTAGGTCAGTGATCACACCATCATGATTATCTGGGTCGTGAAGATCTTTTTTGTACATTTCTTCTGTTTATTCTTGCCATCTCTTCTTAATATCTTCTGCTTCTGTTAGGTCCTTTATCTGTCCTTTATCAAGCCCATCTTTGCATGAAATGTTCCTTTGGTATCTCTGATTTTCTTGAAGAGATCTCTAGTCTTTCCCATTCTGTTGTTTTCCTCTATTTCTTTGCATTGATCGCTGAAGAAGGCTTTCTTATCTCTTTTTGCTATCCTTTGGAACTCTGCATTCAGATGTTTATATGTTTCCTTTCTCCTTTGCTTTTCACTTCTCTTCTTTTCACAGCTCTTTGTAAGGCCTCCCCATACAGCCATTTTACTTTTTTGCATTTCTTTTCCATGGGGATGGTCTTGATCCCTGTCTCCTATACAATGTCACGAACCTCATTCCATAGTTCATCAGGCACTCTGTCTATCAGATCTAGTCCCTTAAATCTATTTCTCACTTCCACTGTATAATCATAAGGGATTTGATTTAGGTCATACCTGAACGGTCTAGTGGTTTTCCCTACTTTCTTCAATTTAAATCTGAATTTGGCAATAAAGAGAAGTTCCCAATTTTTAAAACTTAAAAAACTATGGAAAATTTATATATAGTCTGCCATGTCCTTATTATATTCACTAAATGGAATTAGAATTACTAATATGAAGCTTATCACAGAATATTTTGAATAAAAAAGGACAAGGCACAGAGAAATATATTAAGTACTTAAAATAATCCCAACAATTTATATGTATTTTTTTCTATATGCAAAAGTCTACAGAAATATTTAAAATACAATAGTGGTTATTTCCTACAGGTGACAAATTTCAGATCTGATTTTTATTATCCTCCATTTTCTTACATTTTAATTAAAGTACAGTTAAAATATCACCAAAACTTAAACTATTTGAAATAAGAACACTCTAATAGATAATCTTAAATGACTTAATATATATTTTGTTATTTAATTTTGCAGATTTCTTAATTGTAGAAAGAAAGCACAAGCACTGGTGTTAGAAAAATGTGTGCATTTATATTTCTTCCTGAAAACATTATGCAGCTTAATTTACATTCAGTTAGGCTCCCTTGGCTACCTTTTCTAAGTTTTATTAACATAAAATGTTCCATTAGACCTTTTCTTTGATATAGTAATAATTACTTTCATGAGGATTAATTTAAATTCTCATGACATGTGTCTTCTGTAGAGAAGTACTTAACTATCTGTGTTACTTATAGTGATGTTTATGACACCCATTGAACTTTTATTCATATTTCACAATTATCCAAATAACACAAGCCCACCTAGCTAAGACATCTGTCCTCTATCATATTAACTAATAAAGACACTCTTCTCACTTGATAGTTTGGGGTTTAGATTTTATATCTACAAAATGATAACTATTCT
The DNA here is from genome assembly GCF_003369695.1 of Bos indicus x Bos taurus. Taxonomy (NCBI): domain Eukaryota; kingdom Metazoa; phylum Chordata; class Mammalia; order Artiodactyla; family Bovidae; genus Bos; species Bos indicus x Bos taurus. The sequence goes on from NC_040077.1 coordinate 54,861,466, forward strand.
ATGAAAACCACTATCTCACCATCCTTTTTGTTTTTCTACTTGGAAGACTTTCATACTTTTTAAATGTTTGTTTGATTGTGAAGGTAAAATGGAAGGAGCTGGAAATTTTATTTACTCCATGCCTTTGATTCTAGAGAATTCTAGGGTAGGAAGTTCTTCACAGTGTCATAAAGGATGTTTGCCTATGGTGCTTCCAATCTCCTTTGTGTTAATATTAAATATTTTCATCAGCAGTATACTTTCATGATTGCTCCCATTTCCACAAATATCTTTCTTGTATCTTTAATTCACAATGTTGTAAATAAATGATGAGGAAAGTTTCACTTCTTCCAGGGACAGTTGCTACCTGTATAGATCTGAGACTCAAACACACAGAATTTTAGTTCACATCCAACAGGTGGGAAAGATTTGAGAAGAAAACATTGAGACCTGTTTTGGAAATATAAGGTTGGAGCAGAGTCTCAGTAACCTAAAGTAATATGAACAAAATAACTGCTTATATGATTTGCAAGTAGGTTTCTTTAGTCCAACATCTGTATCAAATGCGCATTTATATGTGGCATGTCTTGGTGAGTTGTTAAGATGACTAAAGGCACTGCTAGCATTTAATGCCTAGAGGTCAATAGTGATAAATATACTCCCAATAAAAAATTATTGTTCTCAAAATGCCAGGGATCCCTAAATTGAAAAACAAAGCAGTTCCTCTAGTGGTTATGAGAGCAGGCTTTGTGTCAGTAGATGAGTGTTTTTGGTCTTGACTGTGCCCACTTTCTGGTTGGATGATATTAGTCATTTAGCTTTCCACATAGCCTCATATCTGATATGCAAGATGCAAACAGTAGATTTTCCAAGAGTATTAAGAGAAATACACAAAGTTTAATTTAGCATGTGGCACATAGTGCACATTCAGTAACTATTATCACTGATAGTATTGTTTTATTATCTTCCATAAAAGAAGTGTTTTCAAAATCTAGCAACTTAACACAGTAAGAAGTCATACTAAATGGTTGTGAAAAGCATATTAAAATGTTGACTATATTTAAATCAAACTGTAAACATTCAGTCTATTTTCTAGACTATTTTTGACACATAAACTAAACTCCAGCTCTATTAGTCACTTGGTATTATGTTGATGTTCAGTATTTCCCTATGTGATCTTTCCTTTGTTTGGAATGACATTCTCCTTCTTGGCAGTTTGGTGATTTCATATTCATTTATTAAAATGATTAAAAATTACCTTTTCTGCAAAATTTCCCTCGTATTTGTATCAGTTCTTTCTGAATTGTAGTGAAATTACCCAGTATGTGTGTGTGTTAGTTGCTCAGTCATATCCAACTCCTTCACAACCCTATGGACTGTAACCCACCAGGTTCCTCTATCCATGAAATTCTCCTGGGAAGAATACTGCAGTGGGTTGTCATTCCCTTCTCCAGGGGATCTTCCTGACCCAAGGATTGAACCCCAATCTCCTGTACTGCAGGCAGATTCTTTACTGCCTGAGCTACCACAGAAGCCAAGTATTCCATGGCTAAGTAATTAGTGATATTAATTGTATAACATAACAAAATGTCTACAGACTAGCAGACTGGGGTACGGGGGCACCTCGGGGTAGACCTGGAGAAGAAAACAGCAACCCATTCCAGTATTCTTGCTTGGGAAATCCCATGGATAGAAGAACCTGGAGGGCTACAGTCCATGGGATCACAAAGAGTCGGACACTACTGAGCAACTTTCACTTCACTTCACACTTCAGGGTAGGCCAATGATGTGACTGGAAATGCAAGTAGGGTGTGTCTTTCCACTTTGCCATTCTCAGTATGTTGGCCTTCAGTCTTAAATATCCTCATTCTTTCAAAATGGCTGTGGCTATTCGAGATTTCAAATGCTCACAACCTAAAGCCATGCAGGAGAGCTCTTCCTTCAAGTCTATTTGTAGTAATATAAGCACACTTGATTCCTTAGTTTCATTAGCCAACAATGGGGCCCATGTCCATATCCTAGCTACAAGAATGACTGGGAATGCAAACATGTGGCCTTCCCTGTCTTAATAGTAGGAAGTGGGATTTTCACACATGGGAAAGGTAACTATCAGGTAGGCAACTAAAAATGTCTTCTGCATGTCCACTCCTCATCTTAGCCCCTGACCCCAGTTGCCCATATCAGGAACTGCTCTTTCAACATTCTAGTTACAACTGTATTAGCACCTACCACACATTATTGTAAATATCTATTTTCGTCTACCCTGTCAGCAATGTGTGGGTAGAACTATTGTTGTCTCCATCATTATGTTCTCAGGGTCTCTTTTGGTAAATGGATATTAATTAAATCAATAAGTTTAAAGTCTTTTAAAATAGAGAACAAGAATTTTTTTATTGAAAAATACATGTAAAAGTCAAAATATGGATTTGAGAGAGATAAAATTGTAGTCTTTGAAGAGCCCTTAATAGTTAAAAAAAAAAAAAAAAAAAAACACATAAGGAATAGGAGATATTGCATCATCCCCGAAAGAGCCAAAGCCTAACCATCTGCTTCATATCTCACTAAGCCTAGAGATGAGAAAAAATATGTGAATTTTGGTACCCCCTGGGAGATTGGATGAGAATCATACAGGATTCAGAGAATAGAACTTGCAGGGAAATGTCAATAATTTAGGTGTTTTTTTTTTTCTTTTGCAATTATGAAGGAGAACTGTCAAAACTGTTTCATTCCTTAAAAATATAGTACATGAAATAACTCTGCAGATTCATTTCAGTAGGCTTTTGAGAAAAGGAAGGTAAAAAGGAAACAGAGCATTTCTATTGAAATTTCAGAAAAGAACTCTGAACTGCAAAGTGTTAGTCTAATGATAATAAAAACTTGACTCAACCATGTTGAATGTACCAGTTTTTTTCAACTGAAAAACATATCCTATGCCTCTTGCTAAATAAAGAACAAGGTTTTTACTCTGGGTACTTTTTGCTTTTTCTTGGTAAAGAAGCAGTTCCAAATGAGTCTATACTGAAGTGCTTTACAATTTTCCATATCACTGCCTGAAAAAAATGAGGAGGCAACCAATGTTAAATGATCAAAAAAAAAAAAACCTTTCTCTTTGAAAATTAAATGTCAAATTTAATTTGAAATGTTTACAGAGATACTTCTTATTGTTCATTATGATCGAAATGATAAATGAGCAAAGCTTCTTCCTGGGGATAATGTACTTCTTAAAATTTTCAATTTTGTCTTGATTTTATATAAGATGGCCTTGTAAGTATGAATTGCCATTTGCAGCACCAAAAGCACTTGGTGCTTAATAAGGCATAGAATGATTACTAATTTAGTAGCCAATAGATAGCATATAAATATACAATTAAGTACAATTTTCTCATACTAGAAGGATATTACATTTTTATACTTTCTCATCTAATGAGAATAAAAACCTGTATGTACACCCATGCACACCACGCTCCCCAGTTCATATATTTCCCAATCAGGTATATCATTTATGTGAGCATTTATAGTGATTTTTATAAAATCTTGTCATATACTTCTAGTAATTATTACTAGCCTTAGTCCTGTGCAGATTTATTTTGACTGTTATTTGACATTAAGAAAAAAAATGTGTTTTATTTAAGTAGTGTTGAAACTAACAGAAAGCACGTTAGGAGAAACAGCCTTTAAAATAATGGTAAAATAGCTGGTGGTTTGTTTGTTTCATACTAATTTAAACAGGTTTACATAAGTAATTGGAGAAGGAAATGGCACCCCACTCCAGTACTCTTGCCTGGAAAGTCCCATGGATGGAGGAGCCTGGTAGGCTGCAGTCCATGGCCGCTGGGAGTCGGACGTGACTGAGCGACTTCACTTTCACTTTTCACTTTCATGCATTAGAGAAGGAAATGGCAACCCACTCCAGTGTTCTTGCCTGGAGAATCCCAGGGATGGGGGAGCCTGGTGGGCTGCCGTCTCTGGGGTCGCACAGAGTCAGACACGACTGAAGCGACTTAGCAGTAGCAGCAGCAACATAACTAATATCTGGACCATGAGGTGAACTGGGGTCTGATACTAGTTTCCTATTGCTGTTGTAACAGATTGCCACAAAACTTAATGGCTTTACAACAACACAAGTTTATTATCTTACATTTCTTGAAGTCAAAGCTCTCAATAGCGTCCACAGGACTGAGTCATTTTGGAAGCTTTAGGTGAGAATACACTTCCTTGCTTTTTCCAGATTGTAGCGCTGCTCATATTCCTTGGCTCATAACTGCTTCCTCAGGGCATGGCAGCCCATTCCAGTATTATTTCTTGCCTGGGGAATCCTATGGACAGAGGAGCTTGGCGGGCTACAGTCCACAGGGTAGCAAAGAGTCGGACACGACTGAGGTGTCTTAGCATGCAAACACATACAGGTCCCTCCAGCATCTGCTTCTGTGGTCCCATCCTCTCCTGACTTGACCCTTATAAGTACTCTTGTTGTTACATTGAGTTCACCTGGATAATTCAGGATAGTCTCCCCACCTCAAGATTCCTTAATCACATCTGTCACATGTCACCTTGCATTGTCACCTTACAAAGTAAGGTGACACATTAAGAGGTTCTAGAAATTAGGATGTGAACATGTTTGGGGTATCTTTATTCAGTCTACCACTGGGCTGTTATTCAAGAATTTGATTAGTCTCTCTTAAAGAGTTTTATCTTCAGGGATAACAGAGCTCCAAGTTGAGCTGTGTGAAAAATGATACATTTATATAAGAACATGATATTCTTACATACATGATGTGTGTGAGGAAATATGTATTTAGAAAAAGAAATTAAATTATCAGTAATGACCCAACAAACAATGAAAGTTATTAGTTAAAAACCATGTTATCATTGTTGAAATATGGATACTCTTCATTACTATCTGACTCTCTGATACAGGCCTGGGCAGATTTTTTTTTTTTTTTGATGTGTTCATTTACTTTAATAATACTACATTTACCATGTTATCACCATGGAATGTAAATTCAGGTTAGACGAGAATTCACAAGTACAACAAAGCATTCTGTGATATACCAAAGTTTGTATAATGTCTGACCAAACCAGCTTGCTCATCAATGACTTCCATTGTAGGGATTTTATTTAGTTGATGATACTTTTGGAGAAAATAAACATACTGCACACATTTAAAAAGTGTTTTTCATTTACCTTTGCATTAGCACTTAAAATACATGTTTCAAAATAATTTAAAATTATTCTAATATAACAGCAGCAAAATATAATTCTGCAATTGCTAAAGAGCTAAAAGGGATCCACAAGTTAAGTTACTCTCATGTTTATGATTCTAAAATAAATACTACTTCAAAGTGGCTCTGTTACCAGCTTTTTAGTTTTGGTTTAAAAACACACACAGACTTGCAGGGAGGTTTATAATGTTGTATTCCATGCACTGTTCTGAAAGGGTTCCTCAAGAGCCAACCAGCCCTTAAAACAGTACTCAGTCCACAAGGCCGTCAGAAAGTTACATTAACTGGGGTAAATAGGATTCCTACATTACATCAAAAGCATATGATATTCTGCAGCAACTGGGAGCATTTTCAGGATTGGCATGTTGTCTTCTTTAGAACTAATTTCAACAGAAGAGTTTAAGAAGGTGGACAGGTACCACTATCAAGTGTATTTAAAAGTGACATGTTTCTTTTGTGCTGGTCTGACTCCCCTGAATGACCTAGCTAGTGAACTAGTCACCAGTAACTTGGTCACCAGGCAAATCAAGCCTGCAAGAAAGGAGGCCAATTTTCAAATTACCATGTTCTTGTCTGACCCAAACAATTTATTTTCAGCATAAACATGTAACCTCAATATGAGATGTCTAACTAAAGCAAGCACCACCAAGACGACCAAGACAGCATCTCCTCTTCTAAGGTTTAGGTTTCCCCCAGAATTCTTGATACAGGGAATAGCCCGTACCAAGAGTCATTGCTCCCTCAACAAAGCCTTGGGCTGCCACACGCATGTGGATCAGGTGAACAGACATTTTAGTATGTCCCCTGCTCTTCAATCTATATAATCCATATGCAACAATTGCTGCAAAACCTGCCATTCCAATGGGGACAAATGGTGCCTCTCTAGCTTTTCGGATAAGTTTAGATCCCTGATCTTCATCATATGAAGAAAGAGAAATATCTGTGTCACTTGACATAGTGATTGAAGACTCTTCAGACAACTTCAAGACGTTTCAGGTTCCTACCGTATTCTGACCCCACTCCCGCACGCGCCGTCCAGCCGGCTTCTCCTCCTGGGCAGATTTTTAAGGATGGACTTAGCATCGATAAATGAAACAATGAATTATAATTTTATTGTGTATCAGTTCAGTTCCGTTCAGTCACTTAGCTGTGTCCAACTCTTTGCGATCCCATGAACTGCAGCACGCCAGCCTCCCTGTCCATCACCAACTCCCGGAGTTCACCCAAACTCATGTCCATCGAGTTGGTGATGCCATCCAGCCATCTCATCCTCTGTTGTCCCCTTTTCCTCCTGCCCCCAATCCCTCCCAGCATCATAGTCTTTTCCAATGAGTCAACTCTTCACATGAGGTGGCCAAAGTATTGGAGTTTTAGCTTTAGCATCAGTCCTTCCAAAGAACACCCAGGGCTGATCTCCTTTAGGATGGACTGGTAGGATCTCCTTGCAGTCCAAGGGACTCTCGAGAGTCTTCTCCAACACCACAGTTCAAAAGCATCAGTTCTTCGGTGCTCAGCTTTCTTCACAGTCCAACTCTCACATACATACATGACCGCTGGAAAAACGAGAGCCTTGACTAGACGGACTTTTGTTGGCAAAGTAATGTCTCTGCTTTTGAATATGCTATGTAGGTTGGTCATAACTTTCCTTCCAAGGAGTAAGCATCTTTTAATTTCATGGCTGCAGTCACCATCTGCAGTGATTTTGGAGCCCAGAAAAATAAAGTCTGACACTGTTTCCCCATCTATTTCCCATGAAATGATGGGACCGCATGCCATGATCTTCATTTTCTGAATGTTGAGCTGTAAGCCAACTTTTTCACTCTCCTCTTGCACTTTCATCAAGAGGCTTTTGAGTTCCTCTTCACTTTCTGCCATAAGGATGGTATCATCTGCATATCTGAGGTTATTGATATTTCTCTTGGCAGTCTTGATTCCAGCTTGTGCTTCCTCCAGCCCAGCGTTTCTCATGATGTACTCTGCATAGAAGTTAAACAAGCAGGGTGACAATATACAGCCTTGACGTACTCCTTTTCCTATTTGGAACCAGTCTGTTGTTCCATGTCCAGTTCTAACTGTCGCTTCCTGACCTGCATATAGGTTTCTCAAGAGGCAGGTCAGGTGGTCTGGTATTCCCATCTCTTTCAGAATTTTCCACATATAGTAGGGTTTATATTTCAATCAACCACAAATTTCGTGAAGGAGATATATTTCCTTGCCAAAATGAAACTACAAATTTTGACCCTTTGGGATCTACCTTCCCTTCCTCTCTAAGTGTGCATAATCCAAATTATTTTTGTATTCTTTTCAAGCAAGGACTTAAAGTGCTGTTTCACTTTGTCTTACACTTACAATAATTATATTCCTAAAGGAATTATCATTTAAAAAAACTATTGTTAACGCATTTGGCTAAGTTACATTTGTATAGCCAGCTATTGTAAAAGTGTAATTTTCAGTATAGTCTTTAAGAGACTCTGGAGGATAACATTGAATCTCTCTCAAATTTGAGTTTTAGTTTTCATGGATGCTTTAGTTTTATATAGTATAATCTTTGCTATTCAGAGTATTTTATTTTAAGCATGGGAAAGCTTAGCTTTATTTTGGTGATTAACTAAATAAAGCTATTTATCATTCTGGTAATAAAACAAAAAACACCAGTATTGCTTTGGTTTTTCTATTTCCCCTCTCTTTCCAAAAGTAATGTATAATTCTTTATAGAAAAATTGACTTTTTTCCATTGAAAACTCCTTGTTATATCAAATGTGAAGTCTAAGACAGAGCCTTCTGCCTTCCAGAAGCTCAGCACCCGGTAACTACTGTACTAATTTGAAATACCATAAGATCTTTTGGGAGGTTTGAGTGGAGCACTATGGAATCAGTGATGAAGGAAGAAAAAGTTTGTTGTGAAAGTTTCAATTAAAGGAGGTAAAATGTCTTTGGACTCTAGAGCAATTGTTGTTGTTGTTCAGTCACTCAGTTGCGTCCTACTCTTTGCAACCCTATAGACTGCAGCGTGCCTGGCTTCCCTGTCCTTTCACTATCTCTGGAGTTTGCTCAGACTCATGTACATTGAGTCAATGATGCCATCCAACCATCTCACCCCCTTCTCCTCCTACCCTTAATCTTTCCCCCCATCAGGGTCTTTTCCAATAAGTCAGCTGTTCACATCAAATGGCCAAAGTATTGGAGCTTCAGCTTCAGTATCAGTCCTTCCATGAATATTCAGGGTTGATTTCCTTTAGGATTGACTAGTTTGATCTCTTTGCTGTCCAAAGGACTCTCAAGAGTTTTCTCCAGCATAACAGTTCAAAAGCATCAATTCTTCAGAGCTCAGCCTTCTTTATGGTCCAACTCTCAAATCCATACATGACAGCTAGAAAAACCATAGCTTTGACTAGATGGACCTTTGTCAGCAGTACTAGTTTTGTTACAGAGAAAAGCCATTCCAATCAAATAAATAAGCAGATAAAGTAAATACAAAAATACATACAATGATGTATCTAAGGAAAGTGAATAGAACAGTATGGAGAGCTTAAAGTATATGCTGAATGGTTAAAGGATGGTAGGAAAAAACATTGGAGAAGAAGTCTTTTCAATATCTTATGAAAAATAAATGGATTCGGATTATATTCTTCATTTACATTTGCATATTTTTCTGGAGTAGATAAATATAAAGGAAAAAGAATCATGGTGTTTCCTGATTCCTGATAGCTAATTTTACATGAGCTTTATCAAACTTTGAAGTTGAACAGGCAATGTATTATGTAGGTCTCTATAAGAATTCTTTTCTGATAATGAATTCATTACCTATTACATGAACAATATATAACCATATTTTCTTTTAATAATTATGTTTAAGTTAGCGATGAGATATAGATATAAGATATAGTACTCCAATATTCTTGCCTGGGAAATCCCATGGACAGAGGAGTGTGGTAGGCTACAGTCCATGGAGTTGCAAAGAGTTGGACACAATGGAGCACACACACACACACATATAGATATAATAAGTAAATATTTTTCATGTTAACTAAGTTTGAAAACCTAACTCAGAGCATTTTCCTCATACTCAATTTGTTCAAGAGGCTGTATCTGTTTCTTCCTTAACTTAACTAGGTTTAGTATCAGACTTCTCAGTAATTTGGCTGTTGAGTGGGTATTATCCCTCCTTTACATTTAAGTTGTAATTAGCTACCATAGCTCATCATGTATATGTCCTTCAAATGTTCCCATATGATGCCCTATCATGTACTCAGGACACAATTTGTTGGTAAGTTAACATTCTGATTAGTATTGAAGTAGCAAATCAACTTTTAAGGGAAATTCAATGACAGTATTATAACTTAATTATAATAAAATACTCAAGGACTTAGTAGAGACTACACAATTGACCGCTATTGACAGATATCAGTTTTAGTATTTGACCTGTATGGTTTCTGAGTAGCAATTTCTCATTATTGTAAAATGAGAAAATATAAATTAACTAATATAGGCCAACTCATGTATATAAAATCTTTTAGCTAAGGCCATTGACATCCAAACTCCAAAAGTATTAGTATACATGTTTATTAAGACAAGTAATTAGATGTATTAATATAAGTGTAACAGGATTATTACACCAAGATTTCCTCATGCCAGGATGAATCCAAACTCAGTAAACTCCATAGGCTATGGTTGTCCTAATCTTTTCATGTCTTTTGACTGCAAGAGTCTATTATTATGAAGAATCGCAGTATTAGCTTTGATCTTCTTCCTTATGAATGCTAGCAAAACTGCCTGCACATTCTCATAAGCTTCTTGTTTTAATTACAGTGTATAATATTACATTTCATACAATAGGAAGACATGTAAAATAAGATTAGTTTGGCTATCTCAGAAGTGTAACATGAAGCATTAAAAAGGATAAATGGAAAATGCACATAGACATAACATATTTAGCTTCTGATTCAAAGAAATCAATCCAGTGTATGTATTTTAAAATAAGTACCTTAAAATGGTAGAAATTCATTTATTTGAATCCAATAATCAATGCTTTAAAAACTGACCTTGAAATGGAATATGTAGTAGAAGAATAAATAGGTGGGTTGTAACAAGTTATTCTTAACTGCTGTTTCCTAGAGGGATAATATAAAACTGTCCTCAAAATTGCAACAATGCAAACTCCCTTTAAAGGTTGGAGCTTGCTGAGCAAGCTGATAACGTAGGCTCATTAGGTAAACTCCCATAAGTATATCATACTTAAAAAAAAAAAAAGTTTGCATCATGATGATTTTGTATATGTGTCTATGTGTCAATACATCTGGGGCTTTTCTGGTGGCTCAGACAGTAGAGTTTGCCTGCAATGCAGGAGACCCAGGTTCAATTCCTGGGTCAGGGAGAAGGAAATGGCAACCCACTCCAGTATTCTTGCCTGGAAAATCTACAGTCCATAGGGTCTCAAAGAGTCAGACATGACTGAGGACTTCACTTTCTTCTTTCTTCTCTATCAGTACGTCTGCATATGTATTGAGGAAGAGTGGTTTACGTATTTTCCCTAGGGTCTTTCTTATGGCATTTTCCCAAGAAATTATTTGTATCTATGGCTCAATGCAGGTGAACATTTGGACACTCATACAAAACAAATTAACTGTCAAATATATACTTTCCAATTTAATTGGATTCCCATTGCTGTTAGAAAGACATCCTTTCACAGATTTCTAGTTGACTCACTTTTCATTTTTCTATGCATTCTGAATCTTTACCACTCTTTCCAATTCTACTTTCTTTAAATTCCAAAAGTGAATCCTGCTTTTCAGTTTTTTGAGAAAACACAACCAGGTAGGAATACCTTAACCTTCTTCTCTACCAGCTAATGCTTTATCTCTCTCATTTTTCTGTCCTTCCTTTCTCAGAGCAGATGCTCCCACTGTTGGTTAGGTTTGCATCAAAGTCCTTTGAGTTCTTAGGAGCTGCTGAACTTTCCTATCATTTTGGAACCTGCAGTCTCTCTCCCTTCAGTGACATGTATCCCTTGACCTTCAAGTATGCTCCATCTTATAATTTATCCTACTTGTGCTTGGTCATTGGTAAACCCCTTTGTTAATCCATTCTTAAAATTTTCCATGATTTTAATGCATCCCTTTCCCCCTTGTCCATCTCTTGTATCTCTCGCTAAACTTTCTATCTCCTTGCCTGACCTGCTCTTTTTTTTAAAATATCATTTATTTATTTACTTGCCTGCGCAAGGTCTTAGCTATGGCATGTGGGCTGCAGTCCATGGAGTCACAAAGAGTTGGACAGGATTGAATGATTTGGCACAGCACAGCAGACTCTTAGTTGCTACATGTGGGATCTAGTTCCTGGTCAGTGATGGAACCTCACCGCCCTACATTGGGAACTTGGAGTCTTAGCCACTGGACCACCTGGGAAGTCCCTGACCTACTCTTACTTTGTTGACTTTCTCTTCCTGTCTGTCTTTCTCTCTTCCCGCACCTGTCTTTAATTTCATCTAAATCTATTCTTACGCTTTTCAGTGTTTTCATACAGCTCCAGTTCTTTTCTGTATCTTCAGTTTTGAACTTTCTCTTGAATTTCAGACTTCGAGTTGTCACTGCCTATTGCATATTTATTCTTGGATGTCTCCCAAGCACCTCACAGTCAGTATAATACAAAAAAAAAAAAAAAAGTTGAAAAGTTATACGTTTGGGGTCAGAGATCTGAATTTAAGATCCTGACATTTAACAAGATGGTGAAAAGACATTCAACTTCAGTTTCCTCATCAAATCATCTTGAAACTCCATTTCACCAACACATTTATCCACACAGCTATCCCCTTTCACCCACATTATTGCAATAATATCCTAGTTGACCTCTCTGCTTCTACCTTCACTTCACTGTATTCTATTTCAACATAGTAGCCAGAGTCATCCTTTAGAAAGAAAGTCACTTAGACTGTGTCTCTCTACTCAGAATATTCCAGTGGTTTCCCATCTTATTTTTTTTGTAAAACGCAAAGCCTTCACCTGCCACCCTCAACCCCATATTTATTGATTCCCTGACCTCAATTCTTCTGCTTTTTGATTTTTCTCCAGCCACTCAGAGTTTCTTATTGTTCTTTAAATTAGCTGGGTTCTCTCTTGCCACAAGTTCTTTTATCAAATTGATTTTTCTTGGAGTATAGTTGATTTACAGTGTTGTGTTAGTTTCAGGTATACAGCATAGTGAATCAGTTATGCATAAACATATATCCACTCTTTTATATTATTTTCCCATATAGGTCATTACAGAATACTGAGTTCTTTGTGCTATACGCTAGGTCTTTATTAGTTATCTATCCAACCAGTCCATTCTGAAGGAGATCAGCCCTGGGATTTCTTTGGAGGGTATAATGCTGAAGCTGAAACTCCAGTACTTTGGCCACCTCGTGCGAGGAGTTGACTCATTGGAAAAGACTCTGATGCTGGGAGGGATTGGGGGCAGGAGGAGAAGGGGATGCCAGAGGATGAGATGGCTGGATGGCATCACTGACTCGATGGACGTGGGTCTGAGTGAACTCCGGGAGTTGGTGATGGACAGGGAGGCCTGGCATGCTGCGATTCATGGGGTCACAAAGAGTCAGACACAACTGAGGGACTGAACTGAACTGAACTGAACTGAGTGCGAATATGCCAAACCCAATCTCCCAATTTATCCCTCTCACCACACTTTTCCCTGACTGTAACCTTAAGTTTATTTTCTACCTCTACAACTCTATTTCTGTTTTGTAAATAAGTCTGTTTATATATACCTTTTTTTTTTTTTTTTTTAGATTTGACATGTAAGCAATATCATATATTTGTCTTTCCTGGTCTTACTTACTTTGCCTAGTGTAATCATCTCTAGGTCCATCCCTGTTTCTAAAAATGATGTTATTTCATTCTTTGTTATGCCTGAGTAATATCCCATTTGAGGGTTTCCCAGGTGGCTCAATGGGAAACAATCTGCCTGCCAATGCAGGAGATGCAGGAGATATGGGTACAGCCCCTGGTTCAGGAAGGTCTCCTGGTGGAGGAAATGGTAACCCACTCCAAAATTCTTGCCTGCAGAGTCCCATAGACAGAGGAACCTAAAGGGTTACAGTCCATAGGGTTACAGAATCAGACCTGACTGAGTGAGTGAGCATGCACGCAGGCAATATTCCATTATATACATATTGGAGACAAGAGTGGAGAAAAGGGAACCCCCCCACTACGTTGTTGATGGGAATGTAAATTGATGCAGTCACAGTGGAGAACAGTAAGGAGGTTCCTTAAAGAAAACTAAAAATAGAGCTACATATGATCCAGCAGTCCACTCCTGGGCATATATTCAGACAAAAGGATAATTCAAGAAAATACATGCATTCCTATGTTCACAGCAGTACTGGGACATAGAAGCAACCTAAATGTCCATTGATGGAGGAATGGATAAAGACGATGTGCTACATATATATACAATGAAATACTGCCACAGGTTCTTGACACATGGGCTTTTATTCAAGTGTATGTCACTCTGATCTTCTTTTTTTTAATTTTATTTTATTTTTAAACTTTACATAATTGTATTAGTTTTGCCAAATATCAAAATGAATCCGCTACAGATATACATGTGTTCCCCATCCTGAACCCTCCTCCCTCCTCCCTCCCCATACCATCCTCTGGGTCGTCCATAAGCCTTTACATTCTCTGTGACATATTCTGACTACCTGATTCTATATCAATCTTCTATATCAAGGTTCTATATCAGTCTTCCCAGTCTCTAACACAAATCCCCATTCCTGTTTTACTTTTTTCCCATAGAGTTTATCTTCTAATACATTTTACCATTAACTTACTTATTTCTGTTTCTATCCTCTACTGTAACATAAACTCCATGTTGGCAAGGAATTCTGCTTTGTTTTACTTACTATCGTATCCTCAATTCCTAGAACATAGTAGAAGCCCAGTGATATTTGTTGAATAAATAAATGAATGAAGAAATAAAAATGCCAGGGATGGAACTGCTTTTTGAGCTGCAGAGCACTATAAAAATACTGATTACTCTTTACTATTATTATTCCACTGTCCCCATGACCAGGCTCATATGCAAATCTACATTCACATACACAATATCTTTTCTTTGTTTCCCATCTCTATATCCTATCTTTGTTTTGAGACACCATTTAATCAATTTCTGAGGCTATTTACTTGGAGGCATATTTGAGCCTTTCAACCATTTAGTCAGCAACTCCTAACTCTTACATTACATCATTTAGAACAGAGTTTCCATTTTAGTCCCCACTGCTTTACCTGTCATCTTGAACTTGTTTCTAGACAATGGCAATAGTCTCTTAACAGATGACCTTAAGAATACCCTTTCTTAAGTACTTTTCCATAACCTCAAATTATCTACAGAATGCTTCCTACAGTACTTAAAGTCCTTCATTACTAAATATGACCTATGTTTTTGACACATTATTTTTCAGCACCCATAAATTGTTCTGTATGGCCCTTTTCATTTCTTTATACTTCAAATTCTTATTGATCATTTACTTATGGCACTATATAATGGCACTTAGCAAGGCACCATTTTTTCTCCCTTTCCTTATAGCAATTATAGTTTGGGAGGAATAAAGATGGGACAACCTAGCATCTCAAAAGTCACCAAATGCAGAATAGCTATAGTTATAATCAATAGTCATTCTGATTTTTCTGGTTGAGATTTGGTTTATACTTGTTGCCCCAGGGTAGTTATTAATGTCTTCCTTCAGTCTAAGATCTCTCCCAGTTTGATAATAAATCATATAGTCTCTGTCTCTTTGCATTAACTACATGTACATGACTGCCTAAAAGCAAAGTTTAAGTCCCCTTCCTCTAGCATTGGAACATACTTATAAATATCACACATAATGTTTGGTGGATAAAAACCTAGATCTTATAACATGAATGTCATTTCAATTACAATATAAAATATTTGTCTCAAATGCAATTTAGTAATTAGTGCATTAGCTTTTTTTTATCCTACCTCTTGTCTGGAATGTCTTATGTTTATTCTTCATTTAGCCATCTCCTACCTACCTTTAAAATAATACTTTAGTACATCCCCCAAATTTTCTTCATCTCCATCTGTCTCTACTTGTGAGCTCTCCTTTTAGCAGTTATTTTCTACATCATTTATTTGGCACCTTTTTGTATACGGTGTACTTTTTTTTTCCTTTTGATTCTGTTGGTACAAGTAGGCTGGTGAATTTTTCAAGACAAAGACTGAGACTTCCACATCTTTGATTCGATAGCACCAGCTCTAAGGCCAAATTCACAATATACAGAAGCAGCCTGATGTTAGAAAAAAACAACGATTATGATAGCAGTGGTAATGAGTATGGAACTGATAGTGAATTTATTGAAAATGTAGTAAGGTAAAAATGTATGAACTTTGAGAAAATATCATGGTGTAGAGTAGGAAAAGTTAATTATGGATGTATGTTTTGTGGATATGTGTGAACTGTAAGTGAAGTGAAGTCACTTAGTTGTGTCTGACTGTGTGACCCCATGGACTGTAGCCTATCATGTTCCTTTGTCCATGGGATTTTCCGGGCAAGAGTACTGAAGTAGGTAGGCATTTCCTTCTCCAGAGGATCTTCCTGACCCAGGTATTGAACCCAAGTCTTCTGCATTGTAGGCAGATGCTTTACTATCTGAGCCCCCATGGAAGTCTTCCTATGAACTGTAAAGTATTCTTGTTTTAAGTTACTTTGAGATTGGAAGAAGAGGCTGAGGGAGAGAAGGGAAAGACATACTATATTTTATCAAACCATTAAGTGGAAAATATGCCATCGTTTTGCATATTGTTAGTGGGAAAAGGTCAATTAAGCTATGGTGTAATGCTTTCATATCACCTAGAATATGTATTTGATATATATCAAAAGACATATCTACTGATGAATTTCTTTTATCTTGACTCATTTGTATATATTATATATATATAAACATATATACTCATCTATATATATATATATATATATATATATACATAATAAAGAATAAGTGATATCAAATGTCTAACAATCCTAACACTCCTTTATACTCAGAGGTCATCAATTATAAAAACATTTTTATATCAGACATATTTTAAAATTATTTTAAAAAGGAAATATTTTATTGAATAAACTTATAGGACACTAATAAGACTATTGCAAAAAGCAGCATCTGATGAATTTATTAGGACTTGATGAAAGGCAACAGATCCTAAATATTCTGAAACAATGGAAGGAAAATAATGGAATTTTTTTTTTTCGAAAAAAGAAAAAAATAATGGAATTTTGAATGCAAACAAATGTAAAAACCTGAATTAGAGCAAAGCTTTATGGAATGTTCTATCACTCTCATTGTCGAGAAGCAGAAGCTTTCAGTTGGGAAGTTTCAGTGAAAAAGAGAAGAGAAAATAAGATGAGATGGGGTATCTAATAGATAGAGAGGCATGAAGTTCCAGCATCGGGGTGAACGGTTAAGAACTGAATACTAAGAGATGGTATTTATGTACAAGGTTTCACTTTTTTGGCTGATTCTTCCTTTTCTTGGGCCAGAGTAGGAAACTAAAAGATTCTGCTTAAGAACTTCTGCTTTGGATCAACATCTTCTATTAACCTTCTTGCTGGAATATATATATGCCTTAACTGACATGAGAAAGATTTGTAGCCCCCAAAACAAACAGAATTCTTAACTATTTTTAGGATAGGTTGTGTGAGACTCCAAAAAATTCCGTCTTTTGAATTTGAGTGCTTGAGCTGAGTGGGTTAAATTAAGAAAAATAATTGGTCTAGCTTTGCAGCTGAATAGAAAATGCGGATCCCATTCATGTACCTTTTATGCATTGCTTTCTCACATTTCATCTTTGTACTGTTCTCGTGTTCATGTTCAGATCATTCATATTTTATTTTGAAACACTTTCATTTTCAGATCAGCAGTCCTGTGATCCTGGTGAATTTCTTTGCCACGATCACGTGACTTGTGTCTCCCAGAGCTGGCTGTGTGATGGAGACCCTGACTGCCCTGATGATTCAGACGAATCTTTAGATACCTGTGAGTAGAAAGGTTCTCTTGCCATTCAGATTTACCTTACATGTGAAACTAAATGTCAGTTGTTTTCATGGATGACTGCTATTTCACCTTATTCTTTTTTATTTTCCAAATAGCCTGAAAACTTAAAAAAACTTTTGTTTGTATTTCCTTTAAAATGACTATGTGAATGAGAGCATTAAATGTGGTTTTGTTGTGTGAATTAACTCATGAAGGGAAGAAAATGCAAGGTTAATTCTTTCAATGTGATTGTGTTACTCCTAGGAAAATTATACTTGAAGAGAAAAAAATCCATTAAAACACAGCACTAAAAGGGAATAAAATCCTCTCCACTAATTTATCTCACACATTTTGAGGCAGAGGAACACATACAAAGAATAATGAACTAATCAAGCTTTAGCTCCCATATTATTTCTATTAGTGTCTAGAGTGCTACACAAATTATTGAACATATTTTCTTTTGAACTTGAAAGATAAAAACTACATTTGTCCATTCATGTGGTGAATATCTTTGATTTTATAATATCAAATTCAGAACTCTTAATACAAGAGTCTTAATTCTAATTGTACCTCTGCATGTAACTCAGAGTCCATTAAGGGTTTTGTCATGAGAAAAATGCCATTAAATAAAAATTGTAAGTAATAACAGGACCCACAGCTAAGTCTTCTACACTTTCTTTTTAATATCCTCTATCATGAGGAGTATGGAGAGTCTGCTAGATTTTTGCATTAATAAATCTGGCATTACTAGTATCAGTCTTTACTACCCAGGCAAACAGGCATATCAGCTTATCAGTATCATTCTCAAACAACTACATAGTTCTGTGAAGTCAACATGAAAAAAGAAAATCCTTCATTGTTATTGCTTGATATTATAGAGATAACAATTATGGTTACCGTTCTCCACTATTATCTACTTGTTTATAAGTTCTTTAGATGGAAACAATGTTTTGATGAAGGCAGAAACAATGCTTACTCACTGTTTCCATGTTTCCTGGTGCTTTTAAAGTTTCTCAACATATGAGTTCTTGAATATCTACATTAATTGCCTTTTTTCAATTTGAATAGATCAGTTTTTTGGTTGGAAGGAGTTGCAGTTGTTTACTGTATTTCTAATTTTATATCAATTTCATCAGTTTAATTCTGAAAACATTTTCTTGACTCCTATAGCATAGATAATGCTCCAGGCGTGATAAAAGGAAAAAGTATAATAAGAAGAAAATAGTGGATAAATAAAATGTGGTAACTCCATAGTAAGGAATATTATTTAACAATAAAAAATTGAAATACTTATACATGCTACATGGATAAATCCTGAAAACATCATGTGAGGGAAAACAAGCCAGTCACAAAATATCACATATGATATGATTCCATTCATGTAAAATATCCCAATAGGCAAATCTCTAGAGACAGAAAGTAGCTAAGTTGCCAGTGGCCAGTGAGTTGGAGGGGATTGAGGAGTGTCTTCTAATGAGTTGGAGTCTCTTTGGAGGTGATGAAAATGTTCTAAAATTAGATTCCAGTGATAGTTACACAACTCTTGTTAATATATTTAAATACATTGAACTATGTGTATTAAACGGGTGAATTGTATGGTATGTGAATTACACCTTCACAAAGTTTTTTAAAATGGAAAATGAGAGAAATCTCAAAATCATGCATATGAATGTGGATGGTATAATTATGTGAAAGACAACAATATCAAAATACTCTGGCCATGAAAAATATAAATAGTTGGACTATATTTCTTCTATATAAGAAGTGGGACTTAACTCTGTTTCAGTCTTAGGCTTCCCTTATTGAAGTGCCATAGAGGAGTTCTCTCCTCATTAGATGCAAGGAAAAATT
Source organism: Bos indicus x Bos taurus (assembly GCF_003369695.1). Classification (NCBI taxonomy): domain Eukaryota; kingdom Metazoa; phylum Chordata; class Mammalia; order Artiodactyla; family Bovidae; genus Bos; species Bos indicus x Bos taurus. Next base: position 54,880,565 of record NC_040077.1, read on the forward strand.
GTCATGGCATAATCAGACTAAAAAATTAAATTATTGAGTTTTGGAGGCTTGCATTTTTACCCTGATCATATCATTAAATTCCTGATGAGAAACATGACAGAGACATGAGATAGCTTTGTGGAATCCATTTGTAGGAATGCAGGTTGAAGGAGAAATGCCCTGAAACTTATACCTGTTACAGTGTAAAAACGATTGAGATGAAAAGACTGCATAGCCTCTCCCTCCATGCTGCTGAAGAGAATAATGATGTTCCCCCTTGTATTCAAGAAAGAGCTCAGTAGGAGAATCAGGCTGGAGAGGATTTGTGGTACAGACAAGGTGCAAGACCTTTGTGGTCAAAGCTCAAACCCAGAAAAGAAAGAGACTTCAAAGTGAATGCCAAAGTGGGTGGATGACAAATATTCCACTCCCCCTCCCATGCCAGCTCTTTGCCTCTAGGAACATGATCGATAGCCAACAGGGCCACACTAGTGGACGAGACTTTTGTTTGTCAGTTGGCATCTGCCCTGATTGATTGAGTACCTGCTCTGAAAGGCCAATTTCTCCACCAGTGTTTGGAAGTACTTTGAATATCCATCTTGCCCAGAAGGTAAACATACTTGTGTTTGGGGGAAAAAGGTAAGTCCTTCAATTCACAGAGATGAGGGGCTTTGGCCAGACTAAAGCCTCAAATTAGAAATTACATGTGGTTTCATTGAAAAGAGAGATAGATTTTCTTCTTCCTTAGTTTTTAAAATGAAATTCATACCTGCTCAAGATATTTTTGCAATTTTAGGTATATAGTTGTTTTCCTCAATGAAATTTTGTGTTTGACTTTAAATGTTTTCTCATTGTGGCCATTCTTACTGTACTCTCAGATATCAAAATTGCTGAATATTCTCAAGAGCAACACTAAAAAAATTCTTATACCAAAGTAGTTACATAACAAAGAGAGAAAAATACTTTTTAAAAAACCTGGGTGTTTCATCTGAGTAACATATTTGGATCTACATTTAATTAGCCTGTCTCAGATAAGTGGTTTCAGTCAGTACCAAATGAAATCTGGACAAACACTGAGAAAAGGCTTTATGAAAAATATCAGACTTTTTCAGATTTAAATTTCTCAATCCAGATGTTCACAATTACCATTTTCCCTAATCATAGTGCTTTGTAATGTGTTGTTTTATAACATTTATATGCAATCATCACTGATCTACATAAAATATTTGCATAATTTTATAATTATATGACTGTACATACATTCATTGTGAAAGATAAATACTAGAAATCAAACCTTGAAGACTGATTCTTAAGAAGGGGAATTTTGTGCAAGGTGTATGAGCAAAAGTATCTTATCTTTGATTTGAAGACAAAGTATGTTGTATCTACAAAATACTAGGTAAAAATCACTGATTCAATGATTTATTTTTCCTAAATCCATTTACCCTTTAAAATGATAAGAAGACCAATATAGCATATAATTTATTATGACATTGTGAAAGCTCTGCAATGACAAAATTCCAACAGAGAAAAAATTGGATGTTACAGAGGAAGAGGAAAAGCTTGTCTTCTGAGAAGCTGATGACCAAAATGCTTTAGAAGGTATACATGCATACAGAAAAACAATGAAAATCAAATGAAATTGAGATATTTGGGGATCTGCAAGGTTAACAGGCACATATTTTCTTCCTCTTCTGTGTTTGTGTAGGTCCAGGTTGAAAGGGTATTTTCTACTATTCATGAGGCAGAAGTAAGCTTTCACTAACAGCCATATAAGGTCAAAGAAAACCTTCTTGAATGGGGCTGATTTAGCAATAAGCTGATTTCATGTTGGGATGAGTTTTTTTAATGTGAAATTAGAGAAATTTCATAATTTATACCCTTACCATTGACTATGAGAAATAGTTCTTTAGCCTTATATTAGAAGTGAAAGCCTTTTTTCTCTACATTATTTGAAATAATTTGCCAAGTATCTAAACAGCTAACCATCTTTCAGGCCCTATGAAGCTGTGAGAATTGAAAATCAGGAAAATCATCATCTTTTTCCTTAGGGCTTTCAATCGAGTTGTTAGTCTAGCATTTTGTATGATGAGAATTAAAGTGAATAGTGGAAATGTTATTTGTGGAATGAAAGCTTGGTACCACCTGTGGCAGGGAAGTCTTCCTGAAAAGTGCTTTTATTCTGAGGCATTCAATATGTAATTCCTTGTAGGATTTTCTGTTGAATGCTTAACGATACTTACTTTTCAACAATCAGTGGTCAGCAGATGTATGTTCTTTTCTGGCAATCTGATGTTTATATACTTAAAACTAGATTCTTCCTTTTAAGTCAGAAGTGTATTTGTTCTGATCGTTTTCCTTTTTCCTTATCATCCTCCACTAACTTCCTTCAGAAAATCATTTAGAGTTGTTCTACTATAGAACATGATGTGGATTTGGTGACTCATTGACCAACCAGGGAATATAAAAATGGCATTATGGGAGGCTAAGATTTGAAAACTGGATAGTTGTGATAATTTTCATATTGACTTTACACTGTCCTGTCCTTCTGCAGGGACCAGTAGACTTTTTCTGTAAAGGATCATATAGAAAATATTTTAGGTTTTACTGAGCTTTTGTAAGCTCAGTTGTATATTCTTCTTTGTCTTCATTTGTTTGTAAAATAATGAAAATGGAAAAACAAACATACAAATAAACATTATCAGTTTATACTCCATAAAAAAATAGACCCCAGGTTGCATTTATCTTAGTTAGTTAGTTAGTTCAATTGCTCAGTCGTGTCCAACTCTTTGCGACCCCATGAATCGCAGCATGCCAGGCCTCCCTGTCCATCACCAACTCCCAGAGTTCACCCAGACTCACGTCCATCGAGTCAGTGATGCCATTCAGCCATCTCATCCTCTGTTGTCCCCTTCTCCTCCTGCCCCCAATCCCTCCCAGCATCAGAGTCTTTTCCAGTGAGTCAACTCTTCGCATGAGGTGGCCAAAGGACTGGAGTTTCAGCTTTAGCATCATTCCTTCCAAAGAAATCCCAGGGCTGATCTCCTTCAGAATGGACTGGTTGGATCTCCTTGCAGTCCAAGGGACTCTCAAGAGTCTTCTCCAACACCACAGTTCAAAAGCATCAATTCTTTGGTGCTCAGCCTTCTTCACAGTCCAACTCTCACATTCATACATGACCACAGGAAAAACCATAGCCTTGACTAGACGGACCTTTGTTGGTAAAGTAATGTCTCTGCTTTTCAATATGCTGTCTAGGTTGGTCATAACTTTCCTTCCAAGGAGTAAGCGTCTTTCAATTTCATGGCTGCAGTCACCATCTGCAGTGATTTTGGAGCCCACAAAAAGTAAAGTCTGACACTGTTACAGGTTGTCTTTTGCCAAATTCTACTGCAGTGCCATAGCTAAACCATATTCACTGTACTCTTGTGAAGGTAGGTCTCTGTGTAGATCCTGTGTAGATCCTGCAACAGGAGCAGTGTAAGTGCACACAGTGGAAGAACGTGGCATAGAGCTCTGTGAGTACCCACTACATATGGTGCCAAACTCAGGCAAGGTGGTATTCTCTGCAAGAGCTGGGTTTTCTTCTATTTTTGCATATCCCCTTATGTGTTAGCGTTGTACTTGAGCACAGGGAACAGAAGAAAGAGCTCAGACAAAAGAGAGTTTACTTTTAGAAACTCATAGAAAGAAAAAAAGTGCCAAACTGGACAATCCAGGATTGATATGGCTGCTCCAGAATGACACCAGGCTTCCTCTGCCATTCTTAGCATGGAGCTGTCAGTCTTTCAGCCACAGTAGGGCTTTTCCACCTTCCCTAGCAGATGAATCCATTTCCGCCAGAGAGATGGGAAGAAAACAGGGAAACAGCAAGTGCCAGCTGAGTCTTTCTGTTTCTCAGAGGATGATAACTTTTACAGAAAGCAAACTCAGTAGGTTTCTGCTTAGATCTTGTTTGCCGGAACTGATCACCTAAGGCATGAGGCACTGTGTATTCCTCAGGGTTTCCCAAAATAAAATATACGGTCCTGCTAGTCAAGAATAACAGGAGACTAGATATTGGCCAGGCAGAGGACCCAAGTAACCTGAGCCACAGTGCTCTCTTCACTCTCTTTTCCTCTCTTCATCTGTGGCAGGGGTGGGGGCAGTCACAAGGTATGGTCTGAATCCCAGCTGCTTGACACCAAAGCCAGTTCCTCCAAATGAACATCTTTGCTCTTGTGCAACAAAGTACTCATTCCAGGTCTCTAGTACCTTGTCAGTACAATGGACATGATAGTACCCGTCCCACAGTAAAGTGCTTGAAATACTGTCTTTTCCATAAGATCTTCTTTCCACCCAACACCCCTCCCCTATATTCTATCTCTCCAGAGCTTTGACCAAGCACCTTACCCTCAGGGTCTTTTGATAGAGCACCCTAATTGCTGCCTCTCCCGTTCTTACTGAAAATCAGTTTTATTCTGTAAGGTTGTGGCTAGGGGTAGCAATAATTTACCATATACACTAATTCGAGTAAAGTTGCTAACAATTTTTAGTACTTAGGTGTATTACACTCAAAATTAAGACAAGTAGATATAGAGATTATTGGAGGACAGGTGACTTTTCCTAGGAACTCTTCCAACACATCATGTTGCAGAATTGATTAAAGTTAAGATATATGGTTAAAAAAACAGTTTAGTTCATAACGGTTTATTGCTTAATTGACATGGCAGTCCTGAAATGTGGATGTTTTCTCATTTTAAGAGATGAGGAAATTGTTTACAATCTTTCTCTGCCTTCTGATTTGACTGTTATTGGTGAAAGTGGAGTTTGCATTTCTTTCAACTCACTGTTGTTTTTATATAGACTCAGGTAAGGAAGAATTCAACTCCTAAAAGGAATCCTTAGGCCACCTAATTTAAAAATACAGTGTCATTTGAAAAACAGACACTATCCCAGCAGAGTTATCTCACTCTGACTTTGGAGATGATCAGTTCTGATTGAAAAATGCAGTAAACACACCATGTCTTCTGAGTAATAGGAACAGAAGCATTTGTGAAAAATGAAAATGGCTCTAAGTTATTAGGGTTAGATGTGTCGCTGCATGAACTGACCATTGCTTTGATTGTATTTCCATTGTTGTGGAGTTTGAGCTTTATTTGGATGGGAGGATATTAACGAACTTCTTATATTCATAGGCTGACCTTTCCCCTAGGATGAAAGGTAGAAATCCTTTTACAGTTTCCTTCTATCTTTCTTTAACAGAGGTCAGGGAAATAAAATAAAATTCATGTGGGAGGTTATTAGCAAACAGATACTGCCCTTTAAAAATAAATAGCAGGATAGGGCACTGAAAGGAGACTCCAGGAACAATAAAATGAATGGAAGTATGGTCCTTGTTTCTGAGTAATAGTGATTTAGAGGTCATTTTGGAATGAGCTAATATATGAGAGCTACAAAGCTAAGCTTTTCGTTAGGTAGAGAAGCTGAAATGATCTTGCAGATTAAAGGTAGCACATATGAGGCCCAAGAGAGCAGTTTATGTCTCTTTCAATTCTTTTTGTTTTGCTCTTCATTTTATTCCGAGGCTTCCCTCTTTTGCAATGAAGAGGCCAGAAACATTGACCCTCCTTTAATAATAAAGAGACCTCCACTTAAGAGTTGCTATGAAGGGGAGACCAGAAGGTGAGGAACCGTATAATTGTGAATTGAAAGGGCCTGTTTCAGGTTGGTTCATTTCCCCAGCACAGTGGGGATTGGATGGAGGGGTGACATTTCTCTTCATACCGCCCTGTTATGTGCTAACAGATCTCTGAAAGTCTGCCTCTGCCATTTTAAGCAAGTTTGATTGGAGGCAGAGGTGATAAACTGAGTGCACTACAATTCACAGAGGTGGAGCAAAAACAGCATCACAAAAGGCCTCACTCTTCTTCAAGAAGTCACTGCTTTCCAGCTTTGATTCCAGTTCACAGGTCATAGGATAAAAAGGGACTCATGTCCCTCAGCCTGGACTGGAAACTACAAGGAATGAGAACTTTGAAATGATGGAAAATAAAGGGGATAAAGTAAAATTATTGAATTCCAGCGACAACTCTGATAAAATCTCCATGGCTTAAGGGATGAGGTACAGTAAACAAATGGTCTTGCAAGGCTCTCTAGGGACCAGGCTTAAGGCTGAGCAAGGAGCCTTCTCAGAAATGATACAATCCATCATTTATCCACAACTAATCTAGCAGTTGGGGTTGGGATGAAGGCTTCTTACCTTTCATGGGTGAGTAAATTTCTTCCCAGAGGATGTTTTATTCTTTATAGTCAGTGTATAAAATTTTCATTTGACTTTCACTCAGAAACACTTTTGAAATGACATATTTTGCTAAATGAAGCACTGAAGGATGTTTTGTTCTGAGAACTTATTTAATGGCAGTGGCTTTTTTCTCTCTCCCTTCCCCCATATTTTCCATTATCCTTCCCTGAAAGCAGGATATAAAATCCTACTATAATATGCCTATGGAATTCTTAGGGCAAAAGTATAATCCTTCTACTAATTGCTGCATTGGCCCTTTTCAGGATCAGGCAGAATAATTGATTTTCGGTTGACTATTTTAAATTTAAATCTCTGTAGCATTAGCTTTTTTGATTTGGGGGTAGGAGAAATTGCTCACAAAGAGTAAAGTTCATGAGAAGATGAGTTAAAAACAGGGCTTAGGTGACAGTACACAATTTCAGTAAAGGTAGCTTATAGCAATCTACTCATCTTGAATGATTTGTTTTTCTTTCCTTTTTTTTATAACTTTTCTGAAAAATCATAGAGGGCAGGGTGTGATTAAATTTTACTTTGCTTGATCAAGGATCAGATAAGAAAGGGGAGAATCTCTCAGCTTGCACAGATCTTTCTGGGTACTAAACAGCAAGATAGAAAAACAAAAAAGTAAATGCTTCTCAACAACTTTGATGAGTTAACAAAAGATAAGTAATTATTAATTTAAAAATTCTTGTCTTGGACTGTAGCATATAGTTACAAGACTAATAATTTAAATCTTACACAATTAGGATTATAGAAAGGACTCTTACTTGTATAGCACTTTGATACTTTAAGGACATGTATGTTAGAATCATTAATCTTTTGGCCTTGTAGCTATTTTTTGAGAGAAACAGTCCAGGTATCAGGGTCATTAAAAATAAAAACTCTAAAGCACAAACCAGTTGCTTGGTCAAGAGTCTCATAACTATTGGGTAAAAGGCAAAAATTGGAATTCAGAAATTGCATTTCCTAATAATAGAAGTTATAGCATCAGCTTTGGGATGAACTGCACCACCTCAATATTCATGTGTCAAAATCCTAAAACTATACCATCTCAGAATATAACTGTACTTGTACGCTATGGACCGTAACCGTCCAGGCTCCTCTTTCCATGGAATTTCCAAGGCAAGAATACTGGAGTGGGTTTCCATTTCCTTCTCCAGGACATCTTCCCAACCCAGGGATTGAACTGGCATCTCTTGTCCTCTGCATTGGCAGGCAGATTTTTTTTTACCACTAGCACCACCTAGAAAGCCTATTAGAGTGGGTCCTAATATCATCTGTCTGCTGCTACTGCTAAGTCACTTCAGTCATGTCCGACTCTGTGTGACCCCATAGACAGCAGCCCACCAGGCTCCCCCGTCCCTGGGATTCTCCAGGCAAGAACACTGGAGTGGGTTGCTATTTCCCTCTCCAATGCATGAAAGTAAAAGTGAAAGTGAAGTCGCTCAGTCATATCTAACTCTTAGTGACCCCATGGACTGCAGCCTACTAGGCTCCTCCGTCCATAGGACTTTCCAGGCAAGAGTACTGGAGTGGGGTGCCACTGCCTTCTCCAACCATCTGTCTAGTGTCCTTTTAAAAAGGGGGACTTTAGAAAGATTGAGGGCAGGAGGAGCAGGGGATGACAGAGGATGAGATGGTTGGATGGCATCACCGACTCAATGGACATGAGTCTGAGTAAACTCCAGGCCTGGCGTGCTTCGGTTCTTGGGGTCACAAAGAGTTGAACATGACTGAGAGACTGAACTGAACTGAGGGACACCAAGGAAACTTGTGCACAGAGAGAAGTCATATGAAGAGACAGTCAGAGCTGGGTGGGGCGATCTACCCTCCAAGGAAGTCTTGAGGGAAACTAACCCACCAACACTTTGACCTTGGATTTTTAGCCTCAGCACTGCGAGGAAATAAATGTATAATGTTTAAGCCACTTAGTCTATGATATTGTGTTATAGAAGACCTAGCAGATTAATATAGCATCCAACTTATATCTATTAAAATTCCATGCTTTTTATATTAAAATGTCCTTGTTTTTAATATTAATATAAAGAAGAATGCAGCAATTGAACCTCACCCCCGCCCCCCACCCAACCACCACCACTTTCCTCAAAGATATTGTATTAACCAAAAAGTTTGGGTTTTCCATATTATGAAAAACTGGAATGAGTTTTCTGGCCAACCCACATACACTGAAACTAACTACCAGAGTACTGAAATTATAGGCTTTATTTAGAATTATGAAATTAAATTACCAGTTTCTGATGGAATAAAGGGCCTATAGTGGTGGTTCGAATCCTCTGTGCTGTACTGTGCTTAGTTTCTCAGTCATATCTGACTCTTAATCCTCTAAGAACACCTAATTAGAGTAATGTAGTATGAATCTTATACAAATGAAAAGAAATTTTTTCAATTAAAAAGCAAATAGATGATTACTATAGATTTTTAAAAAATATTTGTGGATGATGAGTTGCTCCAAAAAAAAAAAAATAGGTTTGCATAACAGTTCCTCCTGGTGATCTAGGGTATTCATTTAGCGGTGTAGTTGATAGCCATATTTGCAATGCTACCTACTTGCAACATAAAATACAAACTTAGATTAATAATAAAATTATTATTTTCTGAGGGAAACAGACATAACTGGTATATTACATATATACATATAGTGTGTGCTAGTAATATATATTCAGTTCAGTTCAGTTCAGTTCAATCACTCAGTCGTGTCTGACTCTCTGTGACCCCATGTATGGCAGCACGCCTGGCCTCCCTGTCCATCACAAACTCCAGGACTTCATTCAGACTCACATCCATCGAGTCAGTGATGCCATCCAGCCATCTCATCCTCTGTCGTCCCCTTCTCCTCCTGCCCCCAGTCCCTCCCGGCATCAGAGTCTTTTCCAATGAGTCAACTCTTCCCATGAGGTGGCCAAAGGACTGGAGTTTCAGCTTTAGCATCATTCCTTCCTAAGAAATCCTAGGGCTGATCTCCTTCAGAATGGACTGGTTGGATCTCCTTGCAGTCCCAGGGACTCTCAAGAGTCTTCTCCAACACCACAGTTCAAAAGCATCAATTCTTCGGCGCTCAGCCTTCTTCACAGTCCAACTCTCACATCCATACATGACCACAGGAAAAACCATAGCCTTGACTAGATGGACCTTTGTTGGCAAAGTAACATCTCTGCTTTTGAATATGCTATCTAGGTTGGTCATAACTTTTCTTCCAAGGAGTAAGCGTCTTTTAATTTCATGGCTGCAGTCACCATCTGCAGTGGTAATATATATTAGGTTGCTATAATCTATCTTGCATATGTGTTAAAGTCACTTCAGTCATATATGAGTCTTTGCGACCCCAAGGACTGTAGCCCACCAGGCTCCTCTGTCCATGGGATTCTCCAGGCAAGAATACTGGGGTGAATTGCCATGCCCTCCTTCAGGGGATCTTCCTGAACCAGGAATTGAACCTATGTCTCTTATGTCTCCTGCTTCGGCAGTTGGGTTCTTAACCACTAGTGCCACCTGGAAATCTCTTAATCTATCTTGCTGTACTGTGCTTAGTCACTAAGTCATGTCCAACTCTTTGCAACTCCATGGACTGTAGTCCACCAGGCTCCTCTGTCCATGAGGATTCTTGTTATAATTGTTGATTCTGAATTGATCATGGGTTAGGCAATAAAGTAGATGCAATTTGATGGTTATAAATAATGCCTCTTTTTTCCACATGGACCTTTGGAGAATTTTGTTACATTTTGCTTCCAAATTTACACGTATTCAACAATTCAGTTATTAAAATAAATGGTGTGGTGTGTATTTTCACTTAAAGAGTGAAGAGAATTTTGTGACCAAACTAGAATTATCATAATGTATAAGTACATTTTCTTTAAGAAAATTAGAATGTAATCAATCAGCAGTTATTTACTGAGGAATTACTGTGTTCAAGGTCCTTACTAAGCATAGCCCTGCAACCATTTTCCCATGCCCTGCTTACTATATGCCAGGACTTTCACCGATACAAATTTAGTCTTCTATTCTGGTAAAATAATACTAAATCTATTTTAAATAATATATTTATGAGAAAGATGAGGATGACAGTTACTTACACAAAATGGATTAATGTGGATCAGGTGTTGAACTATGATCCTTATGTGGACTATAACCTTTGATCCTGACAACAGCCTGAGTGAGACCTCTGGTACAGCTGTTCAGATTGTGCAAGGTATCAGGATGACATAAATAATGCAGACAGCATAGGTATATGTATTGCCCTACAAATGGAAATAAATGATCTTTGAAAGGGAGCAATATTTTCTAGTTTGCATGAAGGCATTCTATGAGCTAATGTTGACCTCCTTATGATACTAATCATAGTCATCAGCTTTTAAGATGATAAAAATAAAGCATTAGGGGGAATTCTCTGGTAGTCCTGTGATTAGGACACTGTATTTTCACTCTGGGGGCCCAAGTTCAATCCCTGGTCAAGGAACTAAGATCCCACAACCTGTGCAGCATGGAGGAAAAAGAAAGAAAAAAGAAAGCATGAAGGAAGTTGCTTGCTAGAGGTGTTAAAGCAATTAAGTTGACAGAGTTACAGTTGAACACTTTACCATGTTCTATAGTCTCCAAATGAGTTAATGAAGTTGAGACATTAGTTTCCACTAACATTTCCCCCTAGTGGAGGTCAGACGGTCATATGTGCCTATCTCATGTAACATTTAAGTTGGCATCCTATACATACTCTAAAGTTCAGCTGGTTAAGAATCCACCCCATGCAGGAAACCCCAGTTTGATTCCTGGGTACGAAAGATCCCCTGGAGAAGAGTTAGACTATCCATTCCAGTATTCTTGGGCTTCCTTGGTGGCTCAGCTGGTAAAGAATCTGCCTGCAATGAGGAAGACCTGGGTTTGATCCCTGAGTTGAGAAGATCCTCTGAAGGAGGGCATGGCAACCCACTTCAGTATTCCTGCCTTGAGAATCCCCATGAACAGAGGAACATGGGGGGCTACAGTCCATGGGTTTGCAGTCAGACGCAACTGAGGAACTAAGAACAGCACAGCACATACTCCATATATATATGGAGTCATGTCTGACTCTGCAACCTCATGGACTGCAGCATGCCAGGCTTCCCTGTCCATCACCAACTCCTGGAGCCTTCTCAAACTCATGTCCATCACTTAGGTGATGCCATCCAACTATCTCATCCTCTGTTGTCCTCTTCTCCAGATTTCAATCTTTTCCACCATCAGGATTCTTTACCAGCTGAACCACAAGGGAAGCCCCTATGAAATTTATAGACAACAAAAGTTATTTGAGTAACTACTATGTGATAGGTCTTGTGATAAATGTTAGGAATGATAAAATAAATGATATAAAGAAGGATATCATAATGACTGAGAGACTTTTAACTGTCTTTCTCCAACTAGAAAAAATATACTTAAATATGTGTATATGCTACTGTATTAATAATTGTAAAAGATATATGGGTTAACATTTATATATATGAACTTTATGTGTGTGCATGTACACAAGTTGAATCTGGAAAAAATAATTAGTATTCTGTTCACCATTTTCCCTCACACACACACAAACAAAACACACCTTCACTCTAATTTAAAAACACATTGTTGATTAGATAATAACTGAATAAAAACACATAACCGGATAATGAAATGATCACTTTTCTATTACTATATAGCTAATTGCTACAGATTTAGCATGTTAACACCCCATTTCTTATCTCACAGTTTTGTAGATCAGAAGTCTGATTAGGATCAATTGAGTCCTCTGCTTAAATTTTCACAAAGCAGGCATCAAGATATTCCGAAAGGTGGGCTGTTATCTAGAGGGTCTGCAAGAACCTACTTCTAAGCTGATTTATGTTGTTGGCTTAGTTTCTTGTAGTTGTAGGACTGGGGCTAGAATACTTAAGAAATTTTATATTGGTGTATAGTTGGTTTACAATGTTGTGTTAGTTTCTGGTGTACAGCAAAGTGATTCAGTTATACATATACATAAATCTATTCATTCCATATTTATTTCTCACTTCAGTCACTGCAGAATATTGAGTACAGTTCTTTGTGCTGTACAGTAGGTCCTTGTTGATAATCTACTTTATATATAGTAGTATGTATATGGAGTTTGGGATTAACATGGGCCACAATTTCTTGGTGGCATTCAGCCTCAACTCTTAACAACTAAGAACCACCCACATTTCTTGGCAGAGGACTCTGTCCATTTTCAAAGCCAGCAATAGTGTGTTGAAGCTCCCTCATGAGTCATGTTCCCTCTCCCTGACATCCTCCTTGACAAACTGCATGTGATTACATTAAGAACATGTGGGTAATTTCCTTTTGCCATATATTGCAATATAATCCAGGAGTGACAGCACATCATGTTCACAGGTTCCACCTGCATTCAAAAGAGAAAGGGCTATACAAGGATGAAGGTCAATGGGATTCATTCTGAGAATCTTGAGTAGCACTGTGTATTAGTTAATTAGGGCTACCTAACAAAATAAAATAAACTTTTGGTTTAAATTTAAAAAATGCATATAAATTTCCTCACAGTTCTGGAGGCTACAAGTCCAAGTTCAAGGTGTCGACAGGCTTGGTTTCATTCTGAATCCTCTCTTTTTGGCTTGCAGATGGCCATTTACTGGTATTTTTACAAGATCTTCCCCCTGTGTGTGTCTGGGTCCTGGTCTCTTCTTATTAGGACCCCAGTCACATTGGATTCACCAACTTCCCAGGTGGCTCAGTGGTAAAGAATTGACCTGCTGATGCAGGAGACAGAGGAGACATGGGTTGGATCCTCTGGGTTGGGAAGATTCCTTGGAGGAGCAATGGCAACCCACTCCAGTATTCTTGCCTGGAGAATCCCATAGACAGAGGAGCCTGGTGGGCTACATTCCATGGCATCACAAAGAGTCAGACACAATTGAGCAGACCTGATTATTGAATTCACCCTTAGAAAATTTTTACCCTAATTACATCTTAAAAGACCTGTCTCCAAACATCAGAACTCTCATGTTCTGAGGTACTGGGGGGTAAGGACTTCAACATATAAATTTGGGCCGATAACACATGAGATGAGTTTGCTTTTCTTTTTTGATTATAGTTCATTTAATGAATGTAAATTGTTATTTGTTTAAAAAGTTGAATCCCCTTCCTCCCTTAATTTTTTATCATAAAATTTTACTCAAACAGAAATGTTGAAAGAATAGTAAATACCCATATACCCTGGATTTATCAACCCTAAACTTTTGTGACATTTGGTTTATCTTTTTTCTCTCTTTCTGAATTATGTATGTGTTTAGAATGTTTGTACACACATATACATATATATGTTCACATATAGTTTTTGCTGATTCATTTAAACAAGTTGCAGACATAATGATATTTTATCCCAATATTATTCTACGAGTAAGACATGCTTGTACATAAGTATAACACCATCATTAGACCCATGAAACTTGACTGTGATATAACAACCAATCCATATTTAAGTTTCTCCAACTGTCCCCATGGAAAAGGCAATGGCAATCCACTCCAGTACTCTTGCCTGGAAAATCCCATGGATGGATGAGCCTGGTAGGCTGCAGTCCATGGTGTCATGAACAGTCAGGCATGGCTGAGCGACTTCACTTTCACTTTTCACTTTCATGCCTTGGAGAAGGAAATGGCAACCCACTCCAATGTTTTGCCTGGAGAATCTCAGGGACGGCAGGGCCTGGTGGGCTGCCGTCTATGGGATCACACAGAGTTGGACACGACTGAAGCAACTTAGCAGCAGCAGCAGCAGCAACTGTCCCCAAAACACCATATGTAGTTATTTTTTCCCAATCCAAGATCCAACCAAGGATACTGCATTGCATGTGGTTGTCATGGCTGTTCAGTCTTCCATAATCCAGAGTATTTTTCCAATTTTTATTTTGTCTGTTATGGCACTGGCATTTTCCTGTAGAATGTCACACAATCTGAATTTTTCTATTTGTTTTCTGATAATTAGATTCATAATAAGTATTTTCCCAAGAATACACCATTGATTGTGACATATATTTCCAATTGTGTTATATCAGTGGATATGTCAATTTGATGAAAGCTTGATAACTTGGTTATCAAAACTGAAAAAAACTGAATTGCAACAAAGTGTTTGCCAGAAAACAAGGTTATACCTCTGAACTATACAGCTAAGAGGTTTAAGATAAAAGAATCTTTTCCAGTCTTAACTATTCTGTTAGAAAAAGACTGAGGAAGGGATTAAAATTAAGACCTTAAAATCATGATATATACTCATATTATTTGAACTTGAAAATATAAATCAACTGAAGAATCAGGCTGTTTGACCTTTGTATCTCTTAAGTTGTATCAGTTCAGTTCAGTTCAGTTCAGTCGCTCAGTCGTGTCCGACTCTTTGCGACCCCATGAATTGCAGCATGCCAGGCCTGCCTGTCCATCACCAACTCCCGGAGTTCACTCAGACTCACGTCCATTGAGTCAGTGATGCCATCCAGCCATCTCATCCTCTGTCGTCCCCTTCTCCTCCTGCCCCCAGTCCCTCCCAGCATCAGAGTCTTTTCCAATGAGTCAACTCTTCACATGAGGTGGCCAAAGTACTGGAGTTTCAGCTTCAGCATCATTCTTTCCAAAGAAATCCTAGGGCTGATCTCCTTCAGAATGGACTGGTTGGATCTCCTTGCAGTCCAAGGGACTCTCAAGAGTCTTCTCCAACACCACAGTTCAAAAGCATCAATTCTCTAGCACTCAGCCTTCTTCACAGTCCAACTCTCACATCCATACATGACCACAGGAAAAACCATAGCCTTGACTGGACGAACCTTTGTTGGCAAAGTAACATCTCTGCTTTTGAATATGTTATCCGGGTTGGTCATAACTTTCCTTCCAAGGAGTAAGAGTCTTTTAATTTCATGGCTGCAGTCACCATCTGTAGTGATTTTGGAGCCCAGAAAAATAAAGTCTGACACTGTTTCCACTGTTTCCCCATCTATTTCCCATGAAGTGATGGGACCTTATGCCATGATCTTCGTTCACTCACACTTAAAAATCTAATTTTGTTTTTCAAGTTGTTCTATGTATAGTTAAGTATAAAAGAAGCATAAAATCAGCCACTACCATTTAGGTAACAAGTAGTATAAATCCTTCATTACATTGTTAGCATCCTTAAGGACAGGCATCTTTTCCAGTCTTTTATATCCACACATTGTGCATTGTTCTGCACACAGTGAGCAGCACATATATCTTTGTCCATCAGAAATTTAAAAGATGACTATGTATGTAGGCCGTTTATATACACACACATGGGCTTCCATGGTGGCTCAGATGGTAAAGATTCTGTCTGCAATGCCGGAGAACTGGGTTCATTTCCTGGGTTGGGAAGATTCCTTAGAGAAGGGAATGGCAACCCACTCCAGTATTCTTGCCTGGAGAATTTCATGGATAAAGGAACCTGGTGTGCTACAGACAATGGAGTCACAAAGTTACACACAACTGAGCGACTTTTACATATATGCACATATATGATTACTTTTAAAGTCAAGCATTAATTGCCAGTTTATTTGAATAGTTGCCTTATTTATGGGATGCATGAGTTATACAATTATATCCAATGGGATTTAATAAGTCTACACTATTGCTCTATGGTTTAATACATTTACAACCTGTTGTCTTCACATAAGTAAGTAAAAAACTCCTTGAAGCAGGGAGAATCTACTTCTACTATTTACAAATTTTTAATCCAACCTTTCTTTTACTGCTGTCAACAAGTATTTTTGTATTCAGTTAATTGGTTCCCCAACGAAATAATTGAATGTAGCATTGGAGAAGGAAATAGCAACCCACTCCAGTGTTCTTGCCTGGAGAATCCCAGGGACGTGGGAGTCTGGTGGGCTACCGTCTATGGGGTCGCACAGAGTCGGACACGATTGAAGCGACTTGCAGCAGCAGCAGCATCTCAAAAAGGAAAGTAAATGTAGATCCTGAAGAATGTATTATCATTTAACACAGAGACACAAATTCCTCTGAGAGTCATTTATATAAGACACTACACTTTGGTGTCAGTGAGAGAAAACATTTGAGTCTGTTTTACAATTGCAAATGAAGGAGAAAATGTTTACAAGTGGAGAAACTTATAACATAACCATATCTGTTATGTTTGATAGCTCATCCCAATGGAGGAGTGATGATTCTGCATTCCCACTTGAACTTTTTCACATGTCATCCAAGTTAAAAACAAACAAGCAAAAATTATCTATAGGTTCAGCTTAAGTTGAAGTTATAAAAAGAAATAAAGAAAGAAAAAGAAAAATCCACACCAACACTAGTTATAAAACACCCTACTATAACAGGATCCAAATTAAGGCAAAACAGGTCAGACACATTCTGACAATGTTTAACCAAAAAGCAGTTTATGAATTCAATTAGATGAGTCCTAACTTCAGTAATGCAGCCATGAAATTAAAAGACGCTTACTCCTTGGAAGGAAAGTTATGACCAACCTAGATAGCATATTCAAAAGCAGAGACATTACTTTGCCAACAAAGGTCCGTCTAGTCAAGGCTATGGTTTTTCCTGTGGTCATGTATGGATGTGAGAGTTGGACTGTGAAGAAGGCTGAGTGCCGAAGAATTGATGCTTTTGAACTGTGGTGTTGGAGAAGACTCTTGAGAGTCCCTTGGACTGCAAGGAGATCCAACCAGTCCATTCTGAAGGAGATCAGCCCTAGGATTTCTTTGGAAAGAATGATGCTAAAACTGAAACTCCAGTCCTTTGGCCACCTCATGCGAAGAGTTGACTCATTGGAAAAGACTCTGATGCTGGGAGGGATTGGGGGCAGGAGGAGAAGGGGATGACAGAGGATGAGATGGCTGGATGGCATCACTGACTCAATGGACGTGAGTCTGAGTGAACTCTGGGAGTTGGTGATGGACAGGCAGGCCTGGCGTGCTGTGATTCGTGGGGTCGCAAAGAGTCGGACACGACTGAGCAACTGATCTGATCTGAACTTCAGTAATGGTTGATGTGTTTAGAAACAGTTGACCTTTGTGGTAAGTAGACTGAACATGGAATTTCTGCACTCTGATTGGAATAAAATACTAGAGTTTGCATTACCACTCAACTATTTTTCTGGTTATCTTTAAGTATTTCTTCCACTGATGAATAAGAATATAAATATATAATAATTTGTTTCAAAATTTTTGGCATTGTGAATATTTGAGAGAGTGGGAGAATTTGCTGTTCCCCCAAATTAGAGCTGATTTATTAAATCAGATAGAGATTAATTCTAGGCTCAAGGAATCATAGTGATTGGATTGGCTGCATTGGATATATCATAAATGGCCAAGACTGGCTTCTGTTTAAGTTTTAACCAAGAAAAATAGGACCTGGGCAGCCCACCATGAGTCACAGCTTTTATGATGGAGATTCACTCTGCCAGATTCTTATTCAATTTTTGCTTCAAGATGGATTTTTCTCCTTTCATTCTCTGATTCTTAATAGTAATATGTTACTGTGCACTCAGAGATGCTAGGAACTGAAATAGGCTCAGCCTCCAGATGAAAAACTAAAAACTATAGTTCAGTGAGGTAAAACAACTGGCTTGAAGACACATAGTTAATAAATCTCAGAACTGTGACTGAAACTTAGATACCCTTGACTTGTACCCTCTTTTTCTTTTCTTTTCAATTTGCATGTGTTTCTCCCAGTAATATAGTTCTACATCCCTTCTATACTTATTGCATCGCATCATTTAACAAATAGTAACAAAAACAAAAAAAAAGCAGAATCTGAAATAATAAATTTAACTAAATTTCAAAAGTTTAAACAAAAATAAAGGTGTATCCCCAAAGTAATATTGACAACTGCTTCTATCTTTCTATGCACGTGCATGCATCCTCATGCATGCATGCACACATGTACACACACACTATGCAATATTTTCCTGTAAAGGACAGAGATATGTTTACTTAGTATATGTGTGATGCCTTTTTTATGTGATAGCATGGAAAGTGGGATGATATGATCTCTAGGGGAAAAAAAAATAGAAGTATAAATGTTATTCTCCTTGCTTCACTTCCAAAGCAAGATCCCAATACAAGAGATGAATATCTGAGCCAAAAGCAATTAGATCGCTTTATGCCTGCCAATATTCTTTCAGGCTGTTTTTAACTTACAGTCAACACTTCAGAAAACACTATAGATCAATTAGCTTTTATTTAAATTTTCAACAACCTAGAAAGTAACCATATGAATCTCTTGGAAAAATCTATGAATAGTTAATTACATATAACCCAAGGTCCCATTATCAGGCCTTTGCTCAAAGCAGTACTTGACAACTCCATCATTTTCCCCAGTGTACAAGTTTGTGACAGAAATACTGATGGGCCTTAAAAAGAATATTTCCAGGTTTTGATAAAATAATACTGCCCAATATGCTTATATGTACTTTCCCAAATATGAAATGTACTGTACATATTGAGAATGCTTCACTTTGAATTTTTGACATATTACTTGAGGTCTAAGTACTATTCTTTTGACTAGTCAGAGAAATTAATATTGCTATACTATAGTACCATATCGGAGAAGGCAATGGCACCCCACTCCAGTACTCTTGCCTGGAAAATCCTATGGACGGAGGAGCCTGGAAGGCTGAAGTCCATGGGGTCGCTGAGGGTCGGACACGACTGAGCGACTTCTCTTTCACTTTTCACTTTCATGCATTGGAGAAGGAAAGGGCAACCCACTCCATTGTTCTTGCTTGGAGAATCCCAGGGACGGGGGAGCCTGGTGGGCTGCCGTCTATGGGGTCGCACAGAGTCGGACACGACTGAAGAGACTTAGCAAAGATTTTTAAATGAGTACTGTCTGTATTATTATTTATCTGATATCTACTGTACCATTATTAGCTTGTTTTTGCTTCCTATCTTACTTTTTTCATCTGTTCAATCTTTGTCTATTCTACTTGTGTTCCTAGTATTTCCATCTTTTTATTTATACTGGTTCTTGTGCTAAATGACTCCTGTCTTAATTTTTTCCTTCATGGCAGTGCACTACTGATGTGTTAAATCTTTTTAAGAATTACCTTTGACCTTGCTTCTCCACTCTCCCCACTCCATTCCTTCTCTCTCTTATTCTAAATGTCTTAATTCTGATAGTATTCATCACATCTTGCTGTCAATTTATTTTTAAGAGTTTTTTTCATTTATTATATTATTTTTCCCACTTTTACCTCCTTCAGATAGTTCTATTGCTTGTAATAAAGAAATCATAGCTACTTAATCAACTACTAACTCAGTTTCAATAATATTCCAAGTTAATTTGGATCAGTAGGGATTTAGAAATTATATTTATGAATAAATATTAGAAAAATAAGGAAGAAAATTAAACTTAAATTTTAAAGAGCTGACTCAAATTCTAATATAATTGCAATTGAGGCAATATATTAAAATATATATAAATAGAGAGTTTGAAGTTTCCTAAAACAAATAATTCTCAACATATCTAACAGTACAGAGCAAAATAGGTTACGTGTATATACATTTCAACAAATGATTTGTATACTTGCAATAAAAAACAATTATATATTGTAAAAGTTTAATTTGCTATTCTCTACATGAAAAAAAAGTCGAGATTTTGAAATTTGGAATATTAATTTTTATATTAAAATAGGTATGATAACTATGAATGATCTTTAAATGTAAATTTTCTTTGATTTTTTTTTTCCTGTAGTCCTGTGATTTTACATCTTAACCTTGGAACTTAAGACCAGATAAATCTGTTACAGAAATTCTTATTATAGTAATGACAGTTCAGCTTTTCGGTACTATACAAAAAAAAAAAAAGTTCAATGTATTTAAATAATAGTTGAATATTGCCCTTTATTCCAGTAAAAGTGTTTTAAAGTGTAATTACTGTTTCTCTTTAGAATTACCTATGACACCTATTGTCATTTGAAAGCAGATGGTCTTTTAGAAAGAAGAGCATATCATTCTTTTATAAAGAAAAGTTGTGATTTAAAATAAGTCTTTTAAGGTTTCATAAAACATGCAACATGAAGCTATTTTAATTCGCAAAAAGATTCTTGACTATGAAGAAAGAAAAAAGAATCAGCTATTGACAATGTGTATAACAACAGAAGAAAAGGATAACTCGCTGTAACCAGCATGAATGTCAACCCAAATGGAATTCAGTCTTTTTATTTTTATTTCTTTGAATTTAGCCTTTTTAACAAGGTAACTGATATGTATCTAAAATGAAAGACAAGTAATTTTCTAAAATATTATTTACATTTTTGCAATTATCAATGAATATCTACCTCAAAGGCATATCATCATAAATGTTATTAAAATATTTTAATGAACACAGGAAGAATTAATATTTCTCTTGAACTCTTTCTCCTCTATTTTGGTAAAAAAAATTAACTAGATCTAAATTTGACTAAGCAGAATGTCACTGCATTATTTGTTCCCTGTGAAACAAATATTCTTTTGGATTAAATAACTGACTCTGTACTGAAGTCTTTCACTGATAGTTTTTCATGATAAAACGTAGATGGAGATAAATGCAAGGTAAACAAGTGGTTCCTCCATTATATCACTGACCATCTGCACTTTCTTTTTAAAGAAATGGAAATGTAGATTCATAAATTTTTATTTCAATAACCACTAAAAAGATTCTGAGGTATGAATGTTAAAACTGTGGATCTTTCTTCTAATTCTGTGTTCTTGCATGTTATATTGATTATTTATTAACAAGAGCATTTATTTTGTTGCATTTGTGATTTCCATCTTTTTAAAAATATAGGCAAAGTGAATATCAATGATAAAGAAGGAAGTTGGGAGAAGCTGGATTTTTTTTTTTCTCTTGGAGTTTGTCATTTATATCAAGGAAAACATACAAAATAAATGGCACATTATGGTGATTGTCATGGAAAACTTCTTCAACAAAATGCAGTAGTCAAATATATCAAATTATTGAATTATTTTGAGTCACCAGGAACCATGTAACTATTCAGGAAAGGTCTGGAAAACAGGAATGTGGTGCTTTAATTATGATTCTCTGAGTAGCTAGATGATCTTCTGCTAAGGCATTCAACCTTCCTGGAACATAATGCAATTATTTATTAATTAACCGTTAAAATTTGAAAACTCAGCAGAAGTGAGCAGGACTGCTTTGACTAGCATGCTGTGGTTGTTGTAGTTTTTCCGAGCCTACATCTGTTATATAGTTCCCTTCTCGTTGGTTCTTATGCTATAATGGTTCCGAATCATTCTGAAATTCACCAATGTAGTGAACAATGATGTTGCAACCTCAATGTTAATTTGGAGTTTGTCCTTTTTGACAGTATACCAAATTAAAATAGAGAAGCAAGTATAGGCATTAAACATTACTGAAGATTGGTTGATGACATTACTGAAGATTGACTTGGGATTGGTTGAAATCGAATCTATGATACAAGACAATAAAATACAATGATTTTTTTTCCTCTCCTGCAACTATATTTTTTTATTTGGAGGGTAATTGCTTTACAAAGTTGTGTTGCTTTCTGCCATACAAGAGCAAATAAAAATTAAAGCTATACTTTATAGGAACTTTGCTTTTGCATAAATGATTATCATGGGCAATGTATTAAAAAGTTTTAAAATACCTATGCACTATCTCTGTATAAGTTCTCAGAGTTTGTATATGTATATAGCTTCAACCAATATAAACAAAATTCTGATTAAGTTGGAAAAATGAGTTTTCAGTGTTTTAAAGTTTATTTTTGTTAGTTTGTAAGTATGCTACTTTTCAAAAAGAAGAACAGTTACTGTACTCATCTATGTATATATAATTTAATACATTTTCATAATTTTCTGAATGTCTTTGGGGACGTAGAAGTTCTGCATTTAACATACTTTATTGTTTGTGATATTTTAAAGTTTTTAATCAAAAATTTCAAGAATAACTTCAGTGAAAACTACATTTTTTAAAGGGATAATATATAAAAACTAATGTATGTATTACTTTTCAATAACAGATGTTCTCTTAATAACAGTTTTATACCAATGACAAGTTCTTAGAGAATTTACTAATATATTTCCAGTATTCTGTTAAACCAATTTCTCTATTCCTTTTATCTTTAATATAGTACTATAATGCATATAAAATTAGTATCCTTATTTTTTCTAAATAATTTTAAATGCAATGAATAAATATGAAATTTGTTTTTTTAAGGAACTCATTATTCTTGTTTGTGAAATAGTTTTTCATTATTAATGACAATAAATGAAGGAGGCTATAAGATGGTACAACTGGAGACTCAGTTTCCAAAATATTTTCTTTTTGCTCAAGGAACATTTTTTACTTTTAAAGAGAGATTCCCATTACATAAATTAGATACAATCTTAGTTACTGTTATTCAAGCTGTGTGGAAATGAGGGTCCCTGATCTCTTGTCCTCTAACCACACTTCACCCCACAACAGTCCCTGGAATCCATCCCAAAATTACCAGAACACTGAAGACAGTTTGAAATAACTGCTTAAAATGTATCTAATATCAGAAGAATTGTACATAGGCAATTAATTATTTGTGGAAATTATTTTTAAAATCTTAAATACAAATAAAATCAAAGGATATATGTTGTAGGCTACATACTGTTCCTTAACAGACTATGTTTATTTTAATTAAATAACAGTCTCTACTGGAGGCTTTCACTGATAATTTTTCATGATAAAACATACAGGAAGATAAATGCAGGGTTTATCTTCAGAGACAAACCATGCATCAATAATAGTGAGGTAATGATTCAAATTGTGTGTGTTCAAGCTATTAACACCTGAAAAATGAATCCAAAGTGCCACGAGGAGGATATTGTTAATGTGGAAATGTTCTAGGCTTGAACTGTTTCTTTATTCCTAACTTGAATTCTTCAGTGGATCTTACCCATTCAGCTTCAAGGACTATGGTGTACTTGAAGCTATAATGTAGCCCATCAACACTGGTTAAGTCATCAATAAAAGGGACAAATGAAGGGCATTTGGAAGCATTTTAGTCACCTCCAAGTAGAATGCACCTATTTAAAGCAGATCAAAGGGAACCTGCACAGCCTTGAAAATATTATTTCAAAAATTGTTAGACCACCTAATTGCCCAGACCTTGCTCACATTAGCAGTCCCATCCCATGAGTTATTCTTACCCTCTTTCTCCACTTCCCGATATGTGAAAATGTAAAGTGACAGATGCTGTCTTCAGCCAAATCACTCAATGAAAGTGAAAGTGGTTCAGTCCTGTCCAACTCTTTGCAACCGCATGACCTATAGACTCCTTGGAATTCTCCAGGCCAGAATACTGGAGTGGGTAGCCTTTCCATTCTCCAGGGAATCTTCCCAACCCAGGAATTGAACCCAGGTCTCCCACATTGCAGGCAATTCTTTACCAGCTGAGCCACAAGGGAAGCCCCTCTCTATAAAAGCAGTTTCTATTCTATACCTACCACAAAGAAAACAAAGAATAAAGCTGGCACATTTCTTATTAAACCAAGTCATGATTTTATCCATTTATCTCTTTTTTTAAAAAAAAATCCTAAACCTCAGGCTTACAATCACTGCCATGTTTGGATTGATAATGTAATCAACCACAAAGCTACTACTCTTTTCTTCTGGATGAATTGTATGGGGCCATCTTTCTGTCTCTGTTATTATTTTATAGTAATGAAATATTCTTTTATTAATAGCTAATATTTATTATATTTTCAACATGTACAGTTAGTATTCTAATTGTAGTACTGAATTCTTTTGTAACAATGTTGTGAGGTATTAGGAGAGTCCCAGTTAGAAAACTGGACAACCCCCAATTTATTAGAAAACTATAAAGCATTAGTTTTCTTCATCAGTTCTTATTTAGCTTTCTTCATCAATTTCTTCATCAGTTATTATTAAGTCTTAAGAATAATAGAATGATAAGTAGTGATAATTTAATGAGTGCAAAATCCCAGGTATTAATTTATTAGGTTTGGCATAGTTTCTAATTACATAATTTAGTCAACAATATATGGTGAATGGGGTTTCCCAGGTAGCTCAGTGGGTAAAGAATCTACCTGCAATGCAGGAGACTCAGATGTGGGTTCACTCCCTGGGTCATGAAGATCCACTGGAGGAGGGCATGGCAACTCATTCCAGTATTCTTGCAGAGTAGTACTCTTGGAGAATCTCATGGATGGAGAAGCCTGGTAGGCTACTGTCCATGGTGTCACAAAGAGTTGGACATGACTGAGCGACTTCACTCACTTACTCACTCATCTCATGAACAGAGACTGGTGTGCTACAATCCCTGGGATGGCAAAGAATCAGACATGACTGAAATGACTGAGCATGCATACACGTATGGTGAATATAAGACAGCACCAATATTATTGTGCTGCTGCTGCTGCTGCTAAGTCACTTCAGTCGTGTCCGACTCTGTGCGACCCCATAGATGGAAGCCCACCAGGCTCCCTCGTCCCTGGGATTCTCCAGGCAAGAACACTGGAGTGGGTTGCCATTTCCTTCTCCAATGCATGAAAGTGAAAAGTGAAAGTGAAGTCGCTCAGTCGTGTCCGACTCTTCGAGACCCCATGGACGGCAGCCTACCGGGCTCCTCTGCCCATGGGATTTTCCAGGCAAGAGTACTAGAGTGGGGTGCCATTGCCTTCTCCTAATATTATTGTAGTTCCTGCTTTTAAAAAATTCAGTTTCTGAGACTCTAGCAAAAACATACAATAGAATAACTCACAAAATCTCCCCAGGTTAGAAACTATCACATGAGTGTTAGGAGAGCTGACGAATTAAAGCTCAGCAATGCCAAGGTTTCTGTACAATGATTTCAGATGGTACATAGCTCAAATCATGAGTCTGTTACAAACAACAAAAAATACTACTTTTATCTCTCTTTGGAGAGTTGTAAACGTGGGCCTGTCACATGAATCTTGTAGAGGCAGATGTGCTATATTAAAGAGTATTTGGCAGAGAAGAGAAAAGCTTATTTTCTGTCTCAGATATCAGGTTCAGTTCAGTTCAGTCACTCCATCATGTCTGACTTTTTGCGACCCCATGGACTGCAGCATGCCAGGCTTTCCTGTCCATCACCAACTGCCAGAGCTTGCTCAAACTCAGGTCCAGTGAGTCAGTGATGCCATCCAACCATCTCATCCTCTGTCATCACCTTCTCCTCCTGCCTTCAATCTTGCCCAGCATCAGGGTCTGTTCCAATGAATCAGTTCTTCACATCAGGTGGCCAAAATATTGGAACTTCAGCTTCAGCATCAGTCCTTCTATTGAATATTCAGGACCGATTTCCTTTAGGATGGACTGGTTGGATCTCCTTGCAGTCCAAGGGACTCTCAAGAGTCTTCTCCAACACCACAGTTCAAAAGCATTAATTCTTTGGTGCCTAGCTTTCTTTATGGTCGGTCCAACTCTCACATCCATACTTCACTACTGGAAAAATCATAGCTTTGACCGTATGGATCTTTGTCGGCAATGTAATGTCTCTGCATTTTTTTTTTTTTTAATGTCTTGGCAAAGTAATGTCTCTGCTGTCTAGATTAGTCATAGCTTTTCTTCCAAGTAGAAATCATCTTTTAATTTAATCAGGGACTTTCTCCTATTTATGAAAAACTAGCCAAAAAATAGGTCTTTGAGAGCTCAATTTTAGGACAGAAATTATATTCATTTATAGACATTTTAAAGTATTCCTTCAGAATATATTCATTGGGGAAATTAGATTAATAGTTTTAAATAAGCTTACTGCAAAGGAAGAAAATATATACGCAGGAAAAGGTTTTAATAAGAAAGACTAGTATATTTTTATTCAAAATCAGTACTCTTAATTATAAGTTACATTTTTAGGATATGTAGCCAACTATACTTTCAATACTTCATATCATCTGGAAGCACAATATTTTGTTGTTGTTATTAAGTTTATTAAAGTGTAGTTTATATAGAATAAAATTCATAATTTTTAGAGTACAGCTCTATGAATTTTGACAAATGCATTCCATTATGTCACATCAGCTTATCCAAGACTTAAAATATTTTCATCACTCCTAGAGAGTTCCCTTTTTCCCATTTGTAGGCAACTTCTTCCCATATTTTTGGCCCCTGAGACAAATTTGCCTTTTGTGCTGATTATTTTACATTTTCCATCATGGCATTTAGGTAGAACACAGTATACAGCTTTTTATGTCTGACTTTTTTCACGCAACATAATGTATCTGAGATTGCTCATGTTGTTGTGTGAATCATTAGTTCATTCTTTTTTACGAATTCCATTGTATGGATATATCGTAGGTTGCATTCCCCAAGTTGGAAGACCTTTAGGTTGTTCCCAGTTTGAGGTGATTATGAATAAAGCTACTATACAGTTTCATGAATAGATTTTAACATAAATTTGCCTTTCTCTTCGTTAAATTTCTAGGAGTGGAATTCCTTGGTCATTTAAGCAAATGAACCAATTTCTAAGAAACTGCCGATCTGTTTTCCAAAGTAACTATCATTTTGCATTCCTCTTAGAAACATGTGAGTGTTCCGATTGCTTTGCTTCCTTACCAGAACTTGATATGGTCCCTCGTAAATAGAGACATGATAAAAAAAATCATCAGCAAAGTATTTTTAAAATGATAATACATCATAACCAACTGATATTGATACTGGGAATATAAGATTGTTTCAGTATTCAGAATCAGAATGTTCAGATCAATATTCAGAATCAATATGTTACCATTTCAAACGGTTAAAGAAGAAATGCTCTATTATTTAAGTATAGATAAGGCATTTGACAAAAGTCACATGCATTCATGACAAAGATACTCTCAGAATCTAGGAATTAAAGTGAAAAATTTCTGCATAAAGAAAGACATTTTTAAAAAATGACTCTTTGCGACCCCATGGACAGCAGCACGCCAAGCTTCCTTGGAGTTGGTGATGGACAGGGAAGACTGGTGTACTGCAGTCCATGGGGTTGCAAAGAGTCAGACACAACTGAGTGAATGAACTGAACTGAGAGCTAATGTCATTCTTAATGACCAAGGATTGAGTCCTCTTCTTCCCGTAGAATCAGGGAAAAGATGAAGATATATGCCCCCCATAAAATTCAACATCATACTGAAATTTCTGGCATGTCCATTAAGATAATAAAACAAAATCAAAGGAAAATATGTTGGAAAGAAAAACTATCTCTATTTTTAATTAACAAGATATTTATTCTAAGTAGAAAAATCATTAAAGAAATGATAAAAAAAAATTTCTTGGTTAGCAAGGTTGCAAGATACAGGATCAAAAATCAGTTCATTTCCATATTTCAAATTGATTTTGACTTTCAGTTAAAACCAGTGTAAACTTCTTTCTATTTTAACAACAACTAAGGTTTGAGCCTCATCCTTATGTTTCTATTCATTCTGTACTTCTCATTTATCTATAGCACAAGCACAGTTGAGAATGCATAAGTAGGTTAATTATAATCCAGTAACTGATATTGAAGTCTTCAATTTTTGTCTTTTCATTTTAGAAGAAAGGAAGCATTTTCTGTTGAATTACCATTACCATTACCAGGTTACCATTATGTATCCCGTACTTAAATCACTTTAATTTCTTCTTGCACAAAAATATAACATGGTGATTACACAGTTGAGAGATATCAGCCTACTTGGAATTCTTCCACTGTTACATGGAAGGCAAATCCTCTCTAACCCCTTTCTAGAGATTAAAAGGGAATAAACTGCATCTCAATCACCTCCAAAACATTAATCTGGTACTTAAATTACTTTTTTATTTTGAAAACATTTTTAAATTAAAATTGACTTTACCTGCCACATAAACTTTATCTCCTACATGTCTATGAAGCTAGAACAAAATGTACTTATCACTCTCTCCTTGAAATGCAGATGTTAACATGAACATAGCATTCTTCTCAGTTGAAGCTGATGACCTACCTAGGTGACAATTTTTGCAAAACTTCTATTTTCCCTTTTCCCAAAGAGAGGCATTTTGTTTATCCATATATTTGGACCTTGAGCTCTGATAGTTTCAAGAGTAGATCAAAGTATAAAATGAAGATATATAAGTAAATTTCAGTCTTCCCAGGTGGTGCTGCTGGTAAAGAACCACCTGCCTAATGCAGGAGACATAAGAGACGTAGATTCTATCCCTGGGTCGGGAAGATACCCTGGAGGAGGACATGGCAATCCACTTTCGTATTCTTCCCATGGGAGAATAGCATGGACATGGGAACCTGGTAGGGTACAGTCTATAGGGTCACAAAGAGTGGGAAACGTCTGAAGCAACTTAGCATGCACACAAGTAAATTTTTGGCCCATTTCTGCTAAATTAAAGACGTATTAGGTGTACTGGATATGAAAGAATATTTATCTTTTCCTCTTTGGGACATTGTAACATTCTGACTATCCTCATTCTTAGCATCTCTGGGATTGAAGGACTTTCATCTTTTTGGCTCTTTTAGCTTCTCTACATCTCTTGTAGGGAGTTGTAGTTATAAACCACATTTTGACACATGGAAATAATCACCTTAATAATTGATTTTCTAGAACCAATACTGTGATGCATGCTATATGTGAGGGCTTGCTTCCTTCTCTGTGGTATCACATATTTCTCACAGATGGTCACAAATGTATTAGTCAGAGTATATAAATAAATATTGGAGAAGGAAATGGCAAGCCACTCCAATGTTCTTGCCTGGAGAATCCCAGGGACGGGAGAGCCTGGTGGGCTGCTGTCCATGGGGTCACATAGAGTCGGACACGACTGAAGTGACTTAGCAGCATAAATAAATATCCATAAGAGAAACTAGGTCAGAATTAAGAAAACACTGTCCTAGAGGTGATAATGATAAAAGAGGTATAAGCAATCATTTTGAAGTGAGTGCCATATTATTAATATAAGAATTTTTAAATTACCATGTTGTATTTAAGAGACTGGAGATAAAATGAACTATTATGTAATCTTCATGTTCCTAGTGTTTAAGTTCAAGAATAAGGGAAAGAGAGATAAATTGAACAATCTGGCATTTGGTTGTTTGACATGAGAAAACCAGATGTCCTATATTTATTTTCTCTATACATTAAACTACATTCTAAAGTAGTTAGATATTAACTGTTCAATCAAAGATAGAAGTTTGTAAACCAGTTTTTTATATGAAAATTGTTACTTTTTTGCTTAGATATACTGCTAGTGAAAAGACTAAGTACTTTACTAAAGATCACATAGCTAGCAGTATAGAGCTGAGACCAGGATCCGAACATGTTCAGACAATTTTTCATTAAAATATCTAATTCAGCATACACAGGAATGTGAATTGTGTCATCTGTCCTATGAAGATTGAGTTTAAAAGTATATATGCACACTATATACAAGTTTAATCTGATAACTTTGTTGTTTGGTCGCTCAGTCGTGTCCAACTCTGTGACTCCCTGGATTGCAACATGCCAGGCTTCCCTGTCCTGCACCATCTACCAGAACTTGCTCAAACTCATATCCATGGAGTTAGTGATGCCATCCAACCATCTAGTCCTCTGTCATCCCCTTCTCCTTCTGCCTTCAATCTTTCCCAGCATCAGGGTCTTTTCTAATAATTCAGCTCTTTATATCAGGTGGCCAAAGTATTGGAACTTCAGCTTCAGCATCAGTCCTTCTAATGCGTATTCAGGACTGATTTCCTTAAGATAGACTGGTTTGATCTGCTTGCAGTCCAAGGGACTTTCAAGAGTCTTCTCCAATGCCACTGTTTTAAAGCATCAATTCTTCGATGCTCAGTCTTCTTTATGGTCCAACTCTCACATCCATACATGACTGTGGGAAAAAACCTGATAACTATGTAAATATTAAATGTCTAGCTCATATTTATTTCCAACTGTTCTTTCCACCTCCAGCATAAGTAATTATTTCCTCTTTGCTAAAATAAAATTAGCAAATGGAATTGTTCACATTTTTTAATTGCTTTTAAAATTTTCACCATGTATATCTGTACTATATGATGCAGACATTTTATATATCTTACTGTAAGGTAAATAGATAAGATGATTTCTTACATGCAAAATTATGCATGATAACTTAAGTACCAACAAATGTGATCACTTTAAAATATAACTGCTGCTGCTGCTGCTAAGTCGTTTCAGTTGTGTCTGACTCTGTTTGACCCCAGAGACGGCAGCCCACCAGGCTTCCCTGTCCCTGGGATTCTCCAGGCAAGAACACTGGAATGGGTTGCCATTTCCTTCTCCAGTGCATGAAAGTGAAAAGTGAAAGTGAAGTTGATCAGTTGTGTGCGACTCTAGCGACTCCATGGACTGCAGCCTACCAGGCTCCTCTGTCCATGGAATTTTCCAGGCAAAAGTACTGGAGTGGGGTGCCACTGCCTTCTCTGTTAAAATATAACTAGAGCTGAATAAATTGGTTTTATCATAATAGCTGTTTTAACTATATATTGGAAGGTCATAGTATCTAATTTTCAAGAGATGCATTTTTTAATATGTCTATTAATGAAGTGTTAAAAGTAAACATTTGTTTAATATATTACAGAAAAATAACATTGAAGATGATTTAGAGATATCTATTTCTTGATAATTAACATTTTGTTGGTAATTTGTATTTTATTAATGATTGAATATGTGTTCATTAAACAGCAGATATAATTCTCAAGAGATTAATACCAGTATTATCTGGTATATAAAATCTAGCATTTAATCTAACATGTTATCTCCACAGGTGTAATGGAATATTTTGTTAGGTCTGCTAGAGAATGTATATCATTAAATGCTACAGATTTCAAATAACACAATATTTCACAACCAAGTAAAATCATAAAGATATAATAGTAAACAAAATTCATATATTTAGAGACTAGAAAAATAATGAGAACATAGGCAGTAAGTCTAGTTTCATTAATAGATTTTTGTATAATAGGAACATTTTCAACATGTCAATCCAGTAATTCAAACTATGCAGTCAAGTAAAATTTACCATGTGATAAAGGAGACTAATTTCACTTATTTTGACTGTAAGATCTTTGGACATCGTAGAGTGCAGTGCTAAAGAAATCTTTCTTCATTTTTCATTGATTCTTCCCTGCAAGTGAACTCTAGAAGTGAACTCCTTTCTCCCTGACCTTCTATTGTAGTAACATCTCAAGTCACAAACTGCCTACTTTAAAGAAACTATGCTCATACTTTGTGCACCTACCAGAAGAGGCTAATGTGTGACTGTGGATAAATTCAATTCTAGGCTTCCTGTGCTGCCAGGACTGACTGCATTTTGCATACAGGGGCTACCGTGCCATACTTTGTGGTCTATAAATCCTGACATGTACATAGAGCTCAATAAATATCTATTAATTATGTCAGTGGATAAATGAACAAATGAAGTAAATGGTTTCTACATTTCTCCCTAGGTTTACATTTAATATTCTGTGGTTCTGTGCTTGTTTGGGAGAGTCCACTTACTTTTGGGAATCTGCTCTTACCTGTTCCCACATCTGCCCTGGTGGTGTGAAAGCAGCTCTCAGTCCTCTTCAGAAAGGATTTCTAACACAGTGCCGTATATAGAGTAAATGTACAAAGAAAATGTGTTGATCTGAATTGAAATGGGGGAAAAAAAGCTTGTGTGAAAAGCTGACAGTGCAATTACTTTACCTAGATCACACATTCTTCATGGACCATATGTTCAATGTTCATGAACATATGTTATGCTTGCTTTTGGTAATTTTGTTCTCTAACTATTGTACAATGGTGAGTTTTGCTTAATCCCCATATGATCAGTGTCTAAAACACTGTATTTCGACTATCCTTCTTCTTCTTCTGTTTTGTTTTTTGGTATGAGTGCTAGTTACTCCCATTCAGAGTTGCATATTTAGGACACTGTGTTACCAGAAAAGAAGAAAAGTAGGACATGAAAAGAATTACAGTCATAAACCAAAGCAACCGAACTTTATAAGGATAAAAGGGATTAAAGAATAGTCTGAGATAATGGAACCTAAATGGGTAAAGGAAAATGCCACTTTGTCATAAATATACAGAAAGCAGAAACTGGGACAAAGTTTTATTAATTAGAAATAACAATTCTGAGGTAAAATCCATTACTGCTTAAATGGGCAGGGGTTGACTTCAGTCTGAAATTTTATTCTTTAGAATATTTGAAGATGCTTTTAAAATATATGCTTCAAAATTAAATCTTCATCCATGACATTATAAGCAGCTTCCAATCATGTCAGGCAAGTACACTTTGATTATTAACAACCCATTGAGGGGTGGGACACTGTTATAGAACCCATGGCAGCATTTTTCTGGCAGAACAATTTAGTCTGTAAATATCAGAACAGTAGCAGAAATTATGTCTTTCCAGCCACCCTCAGTGAGAAGATAATTAGATAATATTCCCCAACCTTGATGTGTTTTTGTATTATAAAATGACCCAAGGACTGATTTCCAACAAAAAGGTTATGAAATGGAGAGACAGGAAAATAGTTGCTCAGATGGGAAAAAAAAAAACATAAAGATTGCTCTATATTTTAAGATTTATTTTTTAAAAGTGTTTTAAGGAATCAAATAAAGAAGGGGGTGGGAGGGAGGCTCAAGAGAAAGGGGATACATGTATAAATATAGCTGATATACAATGTTGTACAGCAGAAACTAACATGACATTAAAAGGCAATTATACCCCAATAAATCAATAGAAATCAGATGAAGAAAGCATCATCATTATCATCATCATCCCACTGAAAACATCTTGCTTGCTTAGCTAGCAAGAATAGTTTTTTTAGCTCCTTTGGAGAACTTTGGAAAATATACCTAGGTATCTTTTATCAGTGTCTGGGTGACTACAGAGACTCCATGTATTTTGAATAAAACCAACTAGTGCTATTTATAATTCACAGGAAGGGAAGTTTAAAGAATGTATTAAAATTCCCTTAAATTATGTACTCCTCTTCCAAATTCCTTCAAATAAATGCTGCTTTCTATGCTGTTTTCGGAAGTGGTCAAACAAGAGATGGCAAGAGTGAATGTCGACATTCTAGGAATCAGCGAACTGAAATGGACTGGAATGGGTGAATTTAACTCAGATGACCATTATATCTACTACTGCAGGCAGGAATCCCTCATAAGAAATGGAGTAGCCATCACGGTCAACAAAAGAGTCTGAAATGCAGTACTTGGATGCAATCTCAAAAACGACAGAATGATCTATGTTTGTTTCCAAGGCAAACCATTCAATATCACAGTAATCTAAGTCTATGCCCCAACCAGTAACGCTGAAGAAGCTGAAGTTGAACGGTTCTATGAAGACCTACAAGACCTTTTGGAACTAACACCCAAAAAAGATATCCTTTTTATTATAGGGGACTGGAATGCAAAAGTAGGAAGTCAAGAAACACCTGGAGTAACAGGCAAATTTGGCCTTGGAATACGGAATGAAGCAGGGCAAAGACTAATAGAGTTTTGCCAAGAAAATGCACTGCTCATAACAAACACCCTCTTCCAACAACACAAGAGAAGACTCTATACATGGACATCACCAGATGGTCAACACTGAAATCAGATTGATTATATTCTTTTCAGCCAAAGATGGAGAAGCTCTATACAGTCAGCAAAAATAAGACCAGGAGCTGACTGTAGCTCAGACCATGAACTCCTTATTGCTAAATTCAAACTTAAATTGAAGAAAGTAGGGAAAACCACTAGACCATTCAGGTATGACCTAAATCAAATACCTTATGACTATACAGTGGAAGTGAGAAATAGATTTAAGGGCCTAGATCTGATAGATAGAGTGCCTGATGAACTATGGAATGAGGTTCGTGACATTGTACAGGAGACAGGGATCAAGACCATCCCCATGGAAAAGAAATGCAAAAAAGCAAAATGGCTGTCTGGGGAGGCCTTACAAATAGCTGTGAAAAGAAGATAAGCAAAAAACAAAGGAGAAAAGGAAAGATATAAACATCTGAATGCAGAGTTCCAAAGAATAGCAAGAAGAGATAAGAAAGCCTTCTTCAGGGATCAATGCAAAGAAATAGAGGAAAACAACAGAATGGGAAAGACTAGGGATCTCTTCAAGAAAATCAGAGATACCAAAGGAACATTTCATGCAAAGATGGGCTCGATAAAGGACAGAAATGGTATGGAACTAACAGAAGCAGAAGATATCAAGAAGAAGTGGCAAGAATACACAGAAGAACTGTACAAAAAAGATCTTTACGACCCGGATAATCACGATGGTGTGATCACTGACCTAGAGCCAGACATCCTGGAATGTGAAGTCAAGTGGGCCTTAGAAAGCATCACTACCAACAAAGCTAGTGGAGGTGATGGAATTCCAGTGGAGCTATTTCATATCCTGAAAGATGATGCTGTGAAAGCGCTGCACTCAATATGCCAGCAAATTTGGAAAACTCAGAAGTGGCCACAGGACTGGAAAAGGTCACTTTTCATTTCAATTCCAAAGAAAGGCAATGCCAAAGAATGCTCAAACTACTGCACAATTGCACTCATGTCACACTCTAGTAAAGTAATGCTCAAAATTCTCCAAGCCACGCTTCAGCAATAGGTGAACTGTGAACTTCCTGATGTTCAAGCTGGTTTTAGAAAAGGCAGAGGAACCAGAGATTAAATTGCCAACATCCGCTGTATCATGGAAAAAGCAAGAGAGTTCCAGAAAAACATCTATTTTTGCTTTATTGACTATGCCAAAGCCTTTGACTGTGTGGATCACGATAAACTGTGGACAATTCTGAAAGAGATGGGAATACCAGATCACCTGATCTGCCTCTTGAGAAATTTGTATGCAGGTCAGGAAGCAACAGTTAGAACTGGACGTGGAACAACATACTGGTTCCAAATAGGAAAAGGAGTACGTCAAGGCTGTATATTGTCATCCTGTTTATTTAACATATATGTAGAGTACATCATGAGAAACACTGGACTGGAAGAAACACAAACTGGAATCAAGATTGCTGGGAGAAATATCAATAGCCTCAGATATGCAGATGACACCACTCTTATGGTAGAAAGTGAAGAGGAACTCAAAAGCCTCTTGATGAAAGTGAAAAAGGAGAGTGAAAAAGTTGGCTTAAAGCTCAACATTCAGAAAACTAAGATCATGGCATCTGGTCCCATCACTTCCTGGGAAATAGATGGGGAAACAGTGGAAACAGTGCCAGACTTTGTTTTTTTGGGCTCCAAAATCACTGCAGATGGTGACTGCAGCCATGAAATTGAAAGACGCTTACTCCTTGGAAGGAAAGTTATGACCAACCTAGATAGCATATTGAAAAGCAGAGACATTACTTTGCCAATAAAGGTTCATCTAGTCACGGCTATGGTTTTTCCTTCGATCATGTATGGATGTGAGAGTTGGACTGTGAAGAAGGCTGAGTGCTGGAGAATTGATGCTTTTGAACTGTGGTGTTGGAGAAGACTCTTGAGAGTCCCTTGGACTGCAAGGAGATCCAACCATTCCATTCTGAAGAAAATCAGCCCTGGGATTTCTTTGGAAGGAATGATGCTAAAGCTGAAACTCCAGTACTTTGGCCACCTCATGTGAAGAGTTGACTCATTGGAAAAGACTCTGATGCTGGGAGGGATTGGGGGCAGGAGGAGAAGGGGATGACAGAGGATGAGATGGCTGGATGGCATCACTGACTCGATGGACGTGAGTCTGAGTGAACTCTGGGAGTTGGTGATGGACAGGGAGGCCTGGCGTGCTGTGATTCATGGGGTCGCAAAGAGTCGGACACGACTGAGCAACTGATCTGATCTGATCTGATCTGATGCTGTTTTCTCGTTTTTAATGCTGCTTTGTTGGCCAAATCTGTGAGGAGAGAAAAGGACAGCCTTACTCTCAGGAGCAGCTAAGTACAGTGCTCTCTATTTTTGTACTGATTTTACTTTTGTCCACAGAAGATCTACTCATTATATAGAAAGACTGCCATACAAAATTAATTGGAGACTTAAAGAAAACTACTGGCTAACTAAGTAAATAGGGAAGGAAATAGATTTAATATCATTTGTTCAAACTTGTTCACTGTAAGTATAGGGTTTAATAGTATTATACTACTAACGTTATACCCTTGGCATAATGCCTAGTTGGACTGTGTTATAGGATTGTTTTAATCCTTTTGCATCTATTTTACTTTACCTCAAAAATAAAGAGCCTTTAAAAATATAGTGTTAGTTGAGTACAGTGTTTGGCAACTAATTGTTTATGGAAGAAAAACTCTAGGTAACCTGTATATGTTTTCCTAAGGAGCATTGGAATTTGAGTTTTAAGAAAAATTGAGAAGTAGGTAGAACTTGTTTTTAAAGCCACACCTTCCCTTTTTACAGAACATGGGACTGTTCTCATGGTCTCCACATCCTACCCTTTTCCCCATGTCCAATTCTTCATTCTTGCCTGCATTTCCACTGTGGCTTGCAATTCAAAAGGACAAACATCAGTTGTTCCTCATTCCTCCACCCAATGCAAATTATCTATTACTTAAAAATTATTATTTTAATGATGTGATGTAAGATGACTTGAATATCTGAAAAAGCAATCTATGGTAAGGTGAAATGGAGATAAACTATCTAGGAATATTTTACTTGTGGTCTGGTCACCATTTTTCTTAATTCAAAACAGTCTCTAATATAGCTAAGAGAAGGAGAACAAATGGAAATATATGTTCATTTAACCTCCCTGAGGTTAAAATTCCCCATTTGTAAAATTTGAAGGATGATTACCACTAGGCTATTTCTGGACTTAAATAGGATCATGTAGGAAAAGTGCCTAAAAATATCCTGCTATATAGTATTAGGTATTTTAAATGTTTTAGAAGCTTTTTTCTTATAAGTATATATACATATATATGTTTGTGGTATACAAACACATATATAAACACATTTGGATAGTTGATGATAGAGGGCCAGGGTATCTTACATAAAATTCTTTTTGGAGAGAAATAATTTGAACCTAGCTAATCTGAAGCAACAATACAAGAAAACTAGCTCTGGCTCAGAGAGTAATACAAACTAGAAAAGTATTTCATGAAATCATGGAATTTTAGAATCAAATGAATTAATAGAAATGAATTAATCCAAGAGTTCATTTGACATATGAGGACCAAGACAGTTAAGGATTAAAGAATTAATCCATGCAAATACAAATCTAGTTTAAGTGATTTGGCCTTACTTTGTTACATTAAATCTGTAAACTTTGGTACAGTGGGGATAATTATTACTGCACAGGTTTATTTTTCAGATTAAATCAGATAGTACAAATGATCAAGTAGCAGTTATAGCCCTGAGATTCTGGAATACTGAGAACAATAAGTGATAAAGGTCATGGAATATTGCTTTCCAGGTCACTCGGTGGTAAAGAATCTGTCTGCCAATGCAGGAGACTAAGAAGAGGCAAGTTTGATCCTTGGGTCAGGAAGATCCCCTGGAGTAGGAAATGGCAACCCACTCCAGTATTCTTGCCTGGAAAATTTCATGGAGAAAGGAAACTGGCAAGCTATAATCCGTGGGGTCACAAAGAGTTGGACCCAACTGAGCAACTAAGCACACACATACACACTTGTAGTCGACCTCTGTGACTCTGTACATTGTGGAACTTGTGCTTAATCATTTATTCCAAAAATATTAAGCAGTGAAAGCATTCCTTCCTATAAATAATGATGTGGTTGTTGATCTAAATATAGGTCCTGTCTCTCCATGTATTATTTTTCTATACTGCTGCTGCTAAATCGCTTCAGTCGTGTCCAACTCTGCGACCCCAAAGATGGCAGCCCACCAGGCTCCCCTGTCCCTGGGATTCTCCAGGCAAGAACACTGGAGTGGGTTGCCATTTCCTTCTCCAATGCATGGAAGTGAAAAGTGAAAGTGAAGTCGCTCAGTCGTGTCCAACTCTTAGCGACCCCATGGACTGCAGCCTACCAGGCTCCTCCATCCATGGGATTTTCCAAGCAAGAGTACTGGAGTGAGGTACCATTGCCTTCTCTGTTTTCTATACTACGCATACAAAAAAAAAAATGCAAGGGTTGGGGTGGAGAGTGTTATTTCTGGTCTCAAAGGTTGCTAGAATGAGGAAGAGAGAAATTTCAAGTGTGTAGGAGTTAAAATAATGTGTTTCAGCATTTTCTGCCCCATTGTATTTTGTAGTTCATGGTCATGTCATAAGTTCATTTTGAGATGTATTACACCATGGTAGGAAAATGCAGTCAGCTCTTTGGTGTCCCGAGGTAGGAAATGACAATAACAAAACACAAAGTTCTAAATAAATACAGCCACTTTCCACTTTGCCTGTGAAGCACAACTCCGACCAGTTCAGCTGCTCTTTGCTTGTCTCTAACCTGCAGGCAGTGAAGTGAAAAGGACAGATACACTGTGTCTACAAGGTGGAAAGTCTACTAGAAAAAGGTCTGCATTGACAGCAAAGATTTCAGAAGCCTATCAAGAGCTTGCCTGACTCTTTGAAATCTTTTAGCATCCTCAGAGTCCCTGAGATAGTGTGTAAACATGCCTAGATCCTGAACTCTTTTTATAAGACTAAGAATTCAAAGATTATCTTTAATCTCAAGTATGGAAAATGGATACAAGTGAATCAAATCATACAATATAACCACCTCTTCTTATTCACACTACAGCAAATTTACTAAGACTGGAACTGTTTTGGAAGATGATTAATAATATTAAATACAAGACAAAACAAAAATAACAGCAAACCAATGCAGAATAAAGAAATTATAATTCCCAATTCTCCCAAGGTTGTTCAGTTTCCCAAAATGATCACATTTCTAACTCTATCACAAATAAATTTGTATTCAGCATACTTACTATTTTATATAGCGATTTAGTTAAATGTGGTTTGCTATATCTATGTGAATCAGTTCAGTTCAGTTCAGTCGCTCAGTCGTGTCCGACTCTTTGCGACCCCATGAATCACAGCACGCCAGATCTCCCTGTCCATCACCAACTCTTGGAGTCCACCCAAACCCATATCCATTGAGTCATTGATGCCATCCAACCATCTCATCCTCTGTCATCCCCTTCTCCTCCTGCCCTCAATCTTCCCCAGCATCAGGGTCTTTCAAATAAGTCTGCTGTTTGCATCAGGTGACCAAAGTATTGGAGTTTGAGCTTCAACATCAGTCCTTCCAATGAACACCCAGAACTGATCTCCTTTAGGATGGACTGGTTCAAGCTCCTTTCAGTCCAAGGGACTCTCAAGAGTCTTCTCCAACACCACAGTTCAAATGCATCAATTCTTCTGCGCTCAGCTTTCTTTATAGTCCAACTTGCACATCCATACATGACCACTGGAAAAACAATAGCTTTGACTAGATGAACCTTTATTGACAAAGTAATATCTCTGCTTTTTAATATGATGTCTAGCTTGGTCATAACTTTCCTTCCAAGGAGTAAGTGTCTTTTAATTTCATGGCTGTAATCACCATCTGCAGTGATTTTGGAGCTGCAAAAAATAAAATCAGCCACTGTTTCCACTGTTTCCCCATCTATTTGCCGTGAAGTGATGGGACTGTATGCCATGATCTTAGTTTTCTGAATGTTGAGCTTTAAGCCAACTTTTTCACTCTCCTCTTTCACTTTCATTAAGAGGCACTTTAGTTCTTCTTCACTTTCTGCCATAAGGGTGGTGGCATCTGCATATCTGAGGTTATTGATATTTCTCCCAACAATCTTGATTCTACCTTGTGCTTCCTCCAGCCTAGCATTTCTCATGATGTACTCTGCATATAAGTTAAGTAAGAAGGTGACAATATACAGCCTTGACGTACTCCTTTATCTATTTGGAACCAGTCTGTTGTTCGATGTCCAGTTCTAACTGACTGTTGCTTCCTGACCTTCATAGATTGAAATTTGGCTCACTGGAAGTTTTGAGTATTATTTTTAGAAAACAATTCATTAAGAGTAACTTTCATATTTTTGTTATCAATACTTTAATATCAGTAGTCAAACATTTTATTTCAATTAATAGCCGAGTGAGATTATGGAACGCTCTCATTGTCTGGCTGAACCCATTTTTACTTTTTAGAAATCCTTGCTTCACTTTTTATAAATTTGACCAAACTTTTCTGTTCTATTCCCATTTCCTGCTTCACTATATCTTGGCATAACATATTTAATAACTTCTTTATCTAGTAGTTGGGGTTAGATTTTCTTTATTCATTTTAAAATTACCTTGCCCACCTGTCAAAAGGTGTCCCTCATTCTAGTAGTTCAGGATTTAATGAAAAAACCCATGTTCACTATTATCTGCACCATTTGTGATTAGGTAGATGTCAATCATGTTGCCTTTTAGCCTCTGCTACTCCAAAGCCTTTTTGTCAGTTTTCATTCCTTCTAGTCTGTGGCCATATAGCAGGTCTGACCTCTCTTCCACTCCCCTTATCAAGTTAAATTTTTGTAAACACTTTGAATCCACTGTTGGTTTCCCAGGTAACAAGAACTGTGTACAGTAACCCATGGCAGAATTAGAATACTTATAGTCTTTATAGCACCTTACATAATGATAATGATG
This sequence comes from Bos indicus x Bos taurus, assembly GCF_003369695.1. Classification (NCBI taxonomy): domain Eukaryota; kingdom Metazoa; phylum Chordata; class Mammalia; order Artiodactyla; family Bovidae; genus Bos; species Bos indicus x Bos taurus. The sequence goes on from NC_040077.1 coordinate 54,921,369, forward strand.
AAAAACTTTAAAATATAGTACATAATAATTATAATGATATCTGGTACATAGTAAAACTTCCAGTAAATGGAAGCTTTTATCATCTATTATTAGTTTTAATTAATTAGGTCCTATTCTTTTCCAAGCAGTTCATACATAACATCTCATTTAATCAGGAGCTTCATGTACAGCTTCCCATTTAATCTTCTTAGCATTTAAAATAGGTACTGCTTAAAGAGATTTAGTTACTTACTTGAGTTACACAGCTAGTAAGTGCCACATGGGGTTCAAAACCTGATCTTGATGATTTCCAAAGTTCAATCACGCTCATTTTATGTACTGTGCCAATACTGATACTCCAAGTCGGCCAATCAAGCAGGTATCATTGATCATTTACTATGTCTGGTGTTGCACAAGCTACAAAAAGGATGATGTTTATGTCCATTTCTTAATGCTCTTGAGAACATTAAGACTATATGGAACCATGGGATAAATATACACAAAACAATAGCATATAAATAAAACTTCTGCTGGACATGAAGTATTGCATGGTGAACTCTAAAATCTGTTGCAATTAGGATGGAACCGTGAGTGTGGCCTGGCTCTTACGAAGATGATTTAACTAGGTCAGATTCAGTTTTGTGGAATTTAGAGAAAAAAAAAATATATTAATTTTTCATCTTTGTATTTTTCCAGTGTCTTTAAGTCAGCCACACTGTGGAAATAAAGAACACTGCTATATAACATTAACACTTTTGTTACCAGGAACTGTGACTTTTGGAATTAAGATATCAAGGCTTAGATTGTGGATGGGCAAAAAATAGGACAACTTGATGAACATGTTAATAAATACATATCTAGATTCCATATTACTCAAAATATTTGTTTTGCTTTTAGTAAAGTTTTATTTTTTTAATATTCAAAAGGACAATTGTCTAATTAAGTAGAAGAGCAATTAGTCCATTTTAGATTTGTTATTTTTCTAACATTCTATTGGAATTTAAACTTAGCACCATACATGTTTTCAGTTCTTGAGACTATGATTTCTGTGTTAGCTGGCATTTAGTGAAAAAGAGGGTATAATCACAGTTCCCCTACTGATAAACAATGAACATACATCATAGATTTTATTTAGATCATCAGTTAAAGAAAGAACCAGTGAGATGTTACAACTGGTTCTAGGAAACCTCGACTATAGATATATAGGCAAATAAGGAATACTGAACTGAATTTATAAATATATGCAAAATAGGTCTATACAGGGCAAAAATTAATTGCATTCCACTCAGCCAGTTGGAATATATATGAACAAGAATCAATTGCATTAGTCATCAGTTTTCTACAATTTATAGAACTGTGAAATAGATACTAAAAGACAATAAAAGATTGAGATAACCACAAGTTTGTGCTAGGTGGGATATGAAGTAATCTTTTTTTTTTTTTTTTCAATTCTTGCAATGTAGTTTACATTGTTTTCCTACAAGGTGATGAAGAAAGACTCCTCCTCTGTGTCCTGTGGTTTTTAATAGACCATAGATATTAAGATTATCCTTAGAGTGTATAAAACTGATACAGACCAAACTATGGTTTCCTCCTGAACATTTTTATAACATTAGAATAAGGTTCATTTTTAAAGGGCAGCAGAATTGGAAAAGAAAATGTGGCCTAAGGATGTAACTTGATTAGGGTGGGGTTAGAGTTTCCTCTGAGAAGGCGATGGCACCCCACTCCAATACACTTGCCTGGAAAATCCCATGGACGCAGGAGCCTGGTAGGCTATAGTCCATAGGGTCACGGAGGATCGGACACAACTAAAGTGACTTAGCAGCAGCAGAGTTTCCTCTACTGAGAGATTTTATGAATAGACCTTAGCCTCTTTAACTGGAGTGAAAGGCAAGTCAGAGAAGCAGTGAGGGTCAGAACTCTTCCCTTGATCTCCCCGGGTAGATTCTTTTTTTTTTTTTTTGTAGATTCTTGTAGTATCAAAAATATTGTCTATACAAGATCTATGAGGGGTTTACTACATGGTGGCATAGATTGGGTGAATTCATATAAAAAGGTTTATGTAAGGTAGCATTTGAAGGGACAGTGTTTTCTGAGTTCCACATTATAAAAGGATGGGTACTTTCCAGCTCTGCTGAATAAAAATTCATGCCTTAATATGTCAGCCATCTTTTTGATCAGTTCTTTAATCCTCATGAATCAAAGATTCTTATGTAGGTTTAAAAATATGATTTTAATTATCATGTGAGCCAAAGTGTGGTGGGAGTGTTGTAAATTTTTGGAACAAGAAGACATATGCTAAAATTGAAATAACATCACCCATCATATCTTGTAGTTTGACTACTGTATCTTTCAACACATTTCTGGGAATAGCAAAAGGCTTAGAGTTTTGGTTATAAACCCTGGTACCTGGATTTTTATTCTTCTCTTTTGATATAAAGCAGTGAAGCTTATGCTACTTCCACTCGCTTTGTTTTGTTTTTCAATATTGTCTGTTTCTACTTGAGTGCACGCTCATAACCCATCATCTTGCCTTTGTATTTCATGTACCCTGCAAAATCCATTTTCCTCTATAGTTGTAGGTTTTGTTTTTGTTTTTTTTCTCAAGACTTTAGTCCAAAACAGAACTTTAAAGTCTTGCAGTTAAACACTCTCTGGCTGATAATCTGAGCGGCCCATGTTTTGAGGAGTTAGCAGAGACAAAACATTAAGTTTAATGCTAAGAAACCAAAAAGAAATACCCAACCATAGTTTCTACCAGCTTGGGTCATGTTTTCTCATTCTATAAATGTGTTTTTCCTAGTTACCTTGTCTTCTGATTCTTTCCTGCTTTGTAATGATGAATAGTCTTCCTCATCTGGGATACCTTGAAACCTTATAATTTCCTTGACTTTCCTTCCAGCAAAACATGCTTGACCTTGCTTTTGTTCCTGTAGCATCTGGCTCTGTGATTAGCTACCTATTGACAGACTAAGTAAATCTAGGGCAATGTGAGTTTAATGATGTATTTCCCAGAATGTTAGATTTCATGGACAGATTAAATTTTAAAAATTACAAGAGAGAAACTGTGGCACAGATAAAGGAGTGTCTACTTTGAATTATATCAAATCATGACATAAAAGGAAAATAAAATAAACCCTAAATTATGCTATGTCCATAGTGTTATAACATGAAGGAAAGTTAAGCACATAGGAGAGGAAATCATCTAACTTCACAAAAACTGACAGCAGTTAATATTTTAAATTAAACAAAATTCATTTGGGGAAAAATTTTTACTATTTCCTGATTTACTCTGGTTTAAAATATTACTACTAACTAGTTAGTGTTTTTGTTTCAAGTGTTTTTGTTTTGTTTTGTCTTCAAGAACTTTACACCAAAGATATCTTTTGGCAAAGGAAGAGTTTGGGTAACTGTGGACTCCCTTAAGTCAAATTAGTAAGGTCAGCCCTGACAGGTAGTCATAACTGAGAGACCTTCTTGAACTTTCTCACTTAAGAACATCTAGCGACAGAAAAGAGTGTATGACTATGGTCAGGGAGTCTAGGAACCCAATATGATGTAGAAGACTCCAACAAAAATTCCCTTAATGCCTTACCCCTATTCTGTGTTCCCCAAGTATTGTTCATTCATGTCCAACTCTTTGTGACCCCATAGACTGTAGCCCACCAGGCTCCTTTATCCATGGGGATTCTTCAGGCTAGAATACTGGAGTGGGTTGCCATCCTCTCCTTCAGGGAATCTTCCCAACCTAGGTATCAAACTCAGGTCTCCTACATTGCAGGCAGATTCTTTAACTTCTGAGCAATGAAGGAAGCCCGTATGAGAATCTAGGGTTGAGAAACACAGGAGATCATTCTAACATTGTGTAAATGATGAGTAGCTTGTATATGCTGTACTGCTGCTGCTGCTGCTGCTAAGTCGTTTCAGTCGTGTCTGACTCTGTGCGACCCCATAGATGGCAGCGCACCAGGTTCCCCTGTCCCTGGGATTCTCCAGGCAAGAACACTGGAGTGGGTTGCCATTTCCTTCTCCAATGCATGAAAGTGAAAAGTGAAAGTGAAGTCGGTCAGTCGTGTCCGACTCTTAGCGACCCCATTGGACTGTAGCCCACCAGGCTCCTCCATCCATGGGATTTTCCAGGCAAGAGTACTGGAGTGGGGATATGCTGTACAGTCAAACTTAAAAGACAGCAAACCCTCTAAAACAGTGACTTTCAAACTTTAGCCTGCATCATTAGCAAGTGGGGATCCAGTTAAAATAACAATGCTGGACTCCAACAGAATCTGCTAATTAATTGAGGTAAAGCTAGGGAACATGCATTTTCAACAAGTTCCAGGTGAGACTGATGCTCTGGATCAAGGAACCACACTTTGGGAACATTGTACTTTTATTAAATCTTTTTATCTTTGTCCAAACATAGAACCTTATATGTCCTTCAACACAAATTTGTGAAAGAAGATTGGTTTTAGAGGATAACTATGAACAAATTAAAATTAATAGATGTCTTAGTTCAGGCTACTATAAAAACAAACCATCAACTGAGTGACTTAAACGACAGACATTTATTTCTCAGAGTTGTGGAAACTGAGACATCCAAGATCAGGGTGCTGGCTGATGTGGTATTTGGTGAGGATCTTCTTCCTGGTTTGTGCAAGGCCATCTTTTTTAGTGTATCCTCACATGGGAGCAAGCAAGATCATCTCTCTGCTGTCTCTTCTTATAAGGGCACTAATTCCATTCATCAGAGCTCTGCCCTTATCAACTTCTTATTTCCAAAGGCTCATTTCCTAAGACCATCACACTGGAGATCAGGGCTTCAACACAGAATGTGGGGGAGACACAAATATTCAGTCCGTTGCAATAGGGGATAAAAATCAGTGTCTTAGGAAACATGTCCTAATACTATACTATTATTTTCCAGACAGTGTTTTTCTTTTCAGATTGTTTCTGATGTCATTATCAATTCAGATTTTTTAGTTCATATTCTAACTTAGTTAGACTTCTCTTTTACTTAGGAATAAGTGTTTCATGCATGATTAGAATCCCCACTGGAGAAACGGTTAATAGATTAACAAAACAGCTGACTTGGGTGGATTTAACACATGTAAAAATCAATTAAGTTCATGTAAAATTTTAATAACCTCATCATTTCCAGTCAGACCCCGGCACTTTGGGGAAGTTAGGCACTAGCCTTGTACCTTGTCCCCATAGTTTGTTGACTAATTAAGAAGTAACATTCAAGACACTTAAAGTTTTAAGGATTCATGACCAGCTAGGAGGAGTTACCTCATATTTGCTCCAAAAGCTATTAACTCCTCCAGTCAGTCAGTAATTCTTAGAAAGTCTAATTATCACTGGCCAAAAAAAAAAAAAAAAAAATTACAAGTAATGGAGTATACGTGTGTTTTTGAGGGGATGATGTTTTGATATTTTTAACAAAGTATTTTTTAGATAGTAATATAAGACTAGAAGTCAGTCCAGTGGCTTAATTCATTACTTGCCATTTCATTCTGTTTATAATTAAGCAAGTGACCCGCACGTTAGCCTTCTCTTAGCTGTTAACAACCAACTGGAGAAGTGAGGGCTATTTTTGCAATTATAATCTGTGAAGATTGAAAAGGACTAAGTTAAATAGTCAGCCTTATTAACAGGCAACTCATTTCCACACGTGAATACATATCAATAGGTGTCCTAGGTTCAATCTCCTTCACTGACCTCTTCCAAGTCTTTAAGAACAGACCATCAGAAGGTAACACCTAACTATGCTTTCTGCTGGGCTTTGCGTTCAATTTTTAAGAGGCTGGGGCTGGGGGTTGGTTCTTGAAATGATAGCATATTACTAAACACTTTTTAAACCACTTTGAAAGAAAACATATTCATAGAGAGACAAAATGCATTTCTGGCAATATAAAAAGAATACTTCTCTATATTTATAGCTATGACAGTCAGCTATGGTGCTGTGTTTGGAGCCAGCAGTCTAGATATTAGTGAAGTGGCTGTGACCTTGAACAGATCAAAATTAGTTCACAACTATTAAATACTCATGGGGAGCATGTCATTTGTCAGATATAAGAAGTATTCTCAAGTCTAAGCTTTGAAGTAATGTAGAGTCCAATTCTGTCTGATTTGACCACTCAAAGAAGTGAGAATAGAGATGCTTTTGTATGATTACTTGACAGATTGAGTAGTGAGGAGTTGAAATCAGCATAAGAGGATCCATCCTTTTGCTGAAATTGAATAAGAGAGGTGCATATAAGAATGCATAGAAGTAAAATACAAAAAGAGCACATATCTACATGAGCACAGCTATTGTGGGAGAGAGAAAAAATAGCTTTTCTGGCATGTAAAACAAAACTGAAATTGAGGGAGGGGGAAAGTTAGAACCGGTCAGAAATCATCAATTGACTCAGTTTGATATTTCAGGACTGAGCTACCTTTTTATTCCCTTTTGATATTCATTCCATGGTTTAAATATCATATTCTTTGTCTTCAATAGAGAGGAATTAGATATGTGTCCAGCATTTTGCTAGTAAGTCTCTGGGTGACTTGGAACTCACCACTAACCTTTCCTGACATTAACTTCTCTGTCCACTAAAGGAATGGAACTATCTAATTTTCAAGCTTCCATATTGCTCTAACATCCTCAATAATACACTTTATAGTGGATCAACTTTAAAATACATAGTGAGAATTTTGAAGTTGAAAAATAGTGGCATAGTAAGTCCAAAATGTAATTCCAACTGAAAGGTCACTGGTAAAATATGCCTATTGTAAGCTTCAAGGAAAAAAAAAAATCTACTTTAACTCTCTGATTAAATATCATTGGTTAGTATCATCATTGTCCTCAGGATTGAATATGAAAGGTGACAGTAATCTTCATGACTGTCCCATACCATTTCTAACTTCACTTCAGAGTCTCATTATCCTTACCATAAAACTAAATATTAAAACAGACAAATAAAAAAAGAACTAAGATCATGGCATCCAGCCCCATTACTTCGTGGCAAATAGAAGGGGAAAAGGTGGAAGTAGTGCCAGATTTCCTCTTCTTGGGCTCTAAAATCACTGAGGATGGTGACTGCAGCCATGAAATCAGAAGACGATTGCTTCTTGGCAGGAAAGCCGTGACAAACCTAGACAGTGCGTTGAAAAGCAGAGACATTGCTCTGCTGATAGAGCTCTGTATATCAAGCTCTGGTCTTCCCAGTGGTCACATACAGTTGTGAGAGCTGGACCATAAAGAAGGCAGGGTGCCAAAGAGTTTGAAACTGTGTAACTGGAGATGACTCCTGAGAGTCCCTTGGACAGGAAGGAGATCAAACCAATCTTAAGGGAAATCAACCCTCAATACTCATTGGAAGGACTAATACTACAGCTGACTAATACTAAAGCTGAAGCTGCAGTATCTTGGTCACTGATGCTGACTCATTGGAAAAGAACCTGATGCTGGGAAAGACTGAGGACAGAAGGAGAAGAGAGCATCAGAGGATGAGGTGTCTTGATGGCATCACCGATGCAATGGACATGAACTGGGGCAAACTTCAGGAGATGGTGAGAGACAGGAAGGCCTGTCATGCTGCAGTCCATGGGGTCACAAAGAGTCAGACATGACTGGGCGACTCAACAACAACAGTATAAAATTTAGTACAGTGATACTATGATAAATATTATAATCCTGGTAATTTTTGGTATGATAATTAATCCACTCAAACAAATCAAATAGACATCTTGATAAGTTTTTAGTTAAATTCAATTATTATGGAGGAAGCATTCTCCTATGAAGTACATTACCTCAGTTTGATTGTTTCTCTTGCTGGATAAAAGTCAACTGAAGGAAGGATGACCATGATCGACCATAAGTAGTTTTCAGTGAAAGCAAATGGCAGCCATTCATTAAATAAGGAGCAACAAATTAATTTATCTTCATTTCTGAACTGGAAAATCACCTAATTAAAATATGAGTTAATACAAATTTATGAAATAAGGAAGGTAAATTCTCTTTAAATCTGATACTGAAAATGCCACCTTTTTCAGTATATGGATAATGAAACTCTAAGTTGAGTATGTCAGTTTGTTGAAGGATAAAGAGATACATTATTAGAAAATAAGAGAAGTTTCAAGCATAAAAATATCTGCCTAGGAAATCTATACCATTTAGATCCAAGTATTCTTACTAAGCAATAATTTTGAAAACAAAACAGATCTACATGACAAGCCATTGAAAGATAAATTGCATGTAAAGAATATTTAATGACTTTTTAAAACATAGAAACCTCCGAAACATGTCATTGACACAATGCACACACTCTTAATTTGAGTTTCCTTATACCCCGTGGACATTTATTTTGACATTCATTGGACTGTTTACAACTTCAATGGAGTAAGCATCTCAAGGAGATCAAAAAGTTTTATTGTCCCCAAGTCCTTCTCTCCCACTGTTTCCTGATTGGTGGGTTATTGTCTTTTTTTGATTTTGTGAACAGAATAACCAGCCATGCAAATGATTTCTGAATATGTGCCAATTGGGACCTACCAGAAGTTTAACAAATTAGCTTCTTTTCATTCAATAGAAATTGCCATGGAAGAGAAAACTAAGGCATGTTTTCACCCAGATCTCTGTTTAGTATTCTTGTCCCTGTGGGTTGAACTTGAAGTAAAGGAAATAGGTAAACTATGTTTTCTCAGTTCTCTGGCTCCCACGGGCCATGGGTTTACTGGCAGGTTTATTGGTCCATTCATTGAACTCACATTTTGTACAGACTGCTCTCAGAATCTTACAGTCCAGCTGTTTATTTTATATTTAGTAACCCTAGAGAAAGAATGAGTGACAGAAGAAATGTATAAGATTAAGCGCAGGACAGAAAGTATAGCAATAGAAAATGAAAATTCTATTCATCAAGTCTGTAGAGTCTATAAGTCTTAAGAGAATATAAAAAATGTGAAACCATTTGAGGAGGTTTAAGCAATGGCACCCCACTCCAGTACTCTTGCCTGGAAAATCCCATGGACAGAGGAGCCTGGTGGGCTGCAGTCCATGGGGTCGCTAGAGTCAGACACGACTGAGTGACTTCACTTTCACTTTTCACTTTCATGCACTGGAGAAGGAAATGGCAACCCACTCCAGTATTCTTGCCTGGAGAATCCCAGGGACAGGGGAGCCTGGTGGGCTGCCGTCTATGGGGTCGCACAGAGTCGGACACGACTGAAGCAACTTAGCAGCAGCAGCAGCAGCAGCAAGGGACATACTTGCTTCCCAGGTGGTACTGTGGTAAAGAATCCCTCTGCCAATGAAGAGGACATAAGAGACATGGGTTCGACCCCTGAGTCAGGAACATCCCCTGGAGAAGGAAATGGCAACCCACTCCAGTATTCTTGCCTGGAAAATTCCATAGAAAGAGGAATCTGGCCATAGTCCATGGGGTCACAAAGAGTTGGACACGACTGAGTGACTGAACACACACGCACCCACAAAAGGGATATGAACTGTTTTACCTGAACCAGGCCAGTAAGTGCAGCAATTTAAATGCTCTTGTTTTCTCCTACTTGGTTTAGAAGGGGTTACAGACAAAATGCACAGGTTTTAGCATGATAATGCTTATGCAAGCTCTGTCTTAGAATAAAAATGGTGACTCATGCAACTCTGCTTAATACTATAGCTCATTAAACTTTGCTTGTCTAGCTTTCTTCACAGAGAAGGCAATGGCACCCCACTCCAGTAATCTTGCCTAGAAAATCCCATGGACAGAGGAGCCTGGTAGGCTGCGGTCCATGGGGTCGCTAAGAGTCAGACATGACTGAGCGACTTCAGTTTCACTTTTCACTTTCATGCACTGGAGAAGGAAATGGCAACCCACTCCAGTGTTCTTGCCTGGAGAATCCCAGGGACGGGGGAGCCTGGTGGGCTGCCATCTCTGGGGTCGCACAGAGTTGGATACGACTGAAGCGACTTAGCAGCAGCAGCAGCAGCTTTCTTCAAAGTCTAGCCACATTTTAGAAGATGAAGGCATGAATCCTCCAGAAAGTTGTGATTAATTCTCTTTGAGCCTAAAAGCTGATGTTCTTCTGTTTGTTGTTTATGTTTGTGTGCGCAAACCACTTTTGTTCTATCAAGGATTTTTTGTCTTAAAGCTTTAGTATTTCTATAGTTAATCTATAGTGGAATTTCTATTTTTTCCCCTAAAGTCCAGCTCAGAATAATAAAAACTATTCTGTTTTCTCCTTTTGTGTGAGACTTGTGTAAAGAGGTAAATAATTAATCAAACCATATTTGAGGGGTTTGTTTTCTTGTACTCTCTCTCAGGTTCAAACAGCTGCGATAGGTTCAGAAGAAGGATCAGACATAGCATGTGTGTGAGGCTTCCTGTTGCCATGGTAGTTGCTAATGTGGTTTAAAAAGTAGTAAGAGAGGGATAATGACTTTCTACTATTGGGGAAAAAAAAAGAGACAGAGAGATAGAAAGATGTAAAGGACATTCACACAGAGCTAAAGGATTTTCGCTGCCATGATCGAAGCCCCCTTGTAAGCATCAAAGCAGGTCTTTGTAAAGGCACTTTTTTCTGTTCTCTTGTGCATTAGTGCATTAGTTTTGGTTTGCTTCTCTTCATTTTCTGATGGAGAGAGGCATCTCTGTTCTTGAGGACTCTTGAGGAGAAACTGAAAGACTTCCATCATTCTTGCTTGGGAGATGAGTTTTAAATGAAGTCCTCTAGAAAGCTAGTTCCTGGTTTCTGCTCCGGTTCTTCTGAGCTAACCGCTTTACACAACTCCCAGTGCTGAGAACATTAGCTGAAATGTAATACCAGCCTTGAAAATGCACCTGCCCCCATTTGAAGGTAGTACGTTATTACAGGGAAGCTTCTCCTGTAACTACAGCAACACTAGAGATTTCAGAGAAACCAGGATACACAAAAGACAGCCTTTTGTATTGTCAGTAGATAACATGTGTAATCACTTTCACCAAAATTTGTTGATTGTCCTGGGCTTTTCTTACTTTTTGTTAATTTTTGCCTCAAGATAATTTGGCCTAGTTGAAAATTCATACTCTTCTTTTTCCTTTTGATTTCTTGATTTCCTTTCTGTCCTTATTTGATTGTCTTTCATGAAAAATAGATCTAGCTAATTATTCAGACTTTAATTTTGTATTGTGTTCTTATAAGCATAACTAAGGAATCCATAATAGAATGTAAACAAGGAACTAAAGAAATGATGTAGGAATGGCTAGGGAAAAAAGGGAATAGAGTGTTTTTTTGGTTTTTTTTTTCCACATCCTTCTTTAGAGGAAAAATTGGGTTCCCTGAAAATTCAACTCAGGCAGTACTTTTCAAGCTTGATTGATCATTAGAATCACCTGGAGGGCTTGTTAAACCAAAAAACACTAGGCCCACCCCCAGAGTTCCTGATTATTTAAGTCAGGAGCAGGCAAGCACGTAGTCACACAAGCAAGGGTTGCGGGCTTGTAACAGGTTCGTAGGAGGTGCTACTGGCCGTGGTCTGAAAACCACACTTGCGGGTCATTGAAATGAGGGAGTTGGTGAGGCACAGGGAAGCCTGATATGCTGCAGTCATGGGGTCGCAAAGAGTCGGACATGGCTGAGTGACTGAACTGGAACTTGAAATGAGAGAGGAAAGAAACACCATTTATAAATTCTCTCTGAAGAAGCTGCCCTACCATAAGTGGCTTTTCCTGCCTTACGAGTTAAACACCTTGAATGGTCCTAGAATAACAGCTCCTGTGAGTAAAAGTTTTTTCTGGGCAAGTGGCCCAATTTATCCATTGTCTCGTTTTTGATTAGCTCCTAAGATATGTTTTATGAGATTTTTACCTAATAATTTTCCAGACATCATGTAGAATTTGGCCTGGTCTCTGTTTCTTTTTGTTGGTTGGTTTGATTTTGTTTCCAATTTTAATGAGAAATAATATACATCATAAGTTTAAGATATACATCATGATGGTTTGACTTACATATATTGTGAAATAGATACTACAGTAGGTTTAACATTCATGATCTCATATGCATATGGTAAAAAGAAAAAATTGTCTCCTTGTGATGAGAAAAAAACTCATAAAATTTATACTCTTAACTTTCCTATAGTTGTGTAACTATAGTTGTCATGTTCTACTTTATAACCCTAATATATATGTTTTTTAATCTTATAAGTGGAAATCTATACCTTGTTTCAATCCTCATCCCATCCCCTACATCTGGTAACCACAAACCTAATCAGGTTTTCTGAGTTTAGTGGTATTGGTTTAGCTGGTTGTTTTTTCTAGATTTCACATCTAAATGAGATGTTACAGTATTTGCATTCTCTGACTTTTTCACTTAGCCTCTAGTTAAGGCTATGGTTTTTCCAGTGGTCATGTATGGATGTGAGAGTTGGATTGTTAGAAAGCTGAGCACTGAAGAATTGATGCTTTTGAACTGTGGTGTTGGAGAAGACTCTTGAGAGTTCTGTGGACTGCAAAGAGATCCAACCAGTCCATCCTGAAGGAAATCAACCCTGACTATTCATTGGAAGGGCTGATGCTGATGCTGAAGCTGAAATTCCAATACTTTGGCCACCTGATGAGAAGAGCTGACTCGTTGGAAAAGACCCTGATGCTGGGAAGGGTTAACGGCAGGAAGAGAAGGGGACGATAGAGGATGAGATGGTTGGATGGCATCACCGACTCAATGGACATGAGTTTGGGTAAACTCCGGGAGTTGGTGATGGACAGGGAGGCCTGGCATGCTGCAGTCCATGGGGTTGCAAAGAGTCGGACACAAATGAGTGACTGAACTGGATGCGTTCAAAGTCTGTTCATGTTGCACATCCTAGGATTTCCTGTTTTTTTTTTTTTTTTTTATGGCTGAATAATACTCCATTGTGTATGTGTATGTGTATGTGTATGTGTATGTATCAATTCTCTGTATTGCCTCCACTTGATACTAGCGGTTTCTTAGTCCTGAAGTGAAGACTGAGCAAGTTGGCCTTAATTAAGCTTATATGAACTAAGCAGAGAAAGCTTGATATAATGCCTGCAACTAAAAAAAGAAAGTTATTAATAAGTGAAAACCTGTTTGACTAAAATAAGTGAAAAGATTATAAAATATTCAGAAGATCATAATTCTGCTCTTAACTCTATAGTATCTTTAAACATGGATGATTTGCTTTTAAAATATTCTAAATATATATTTTTATTATTGTCAAGCTGTATATTAAATGCTAGATAATTTTACAATCTCAATTTCACAGATGTTATATGAAATTTATTTCACCTGTGGGGAAAACTTACCTATGATGTCTTCCTCAATTCCTGATGTAAAATGGCAGCCTTGGCCTCATTCTCCTAGGCAGACTTGCATCTCCAGTTAGAGCTTTCCCAAGGAACTCATTTTATAATCTTAACAGGATTAGGAGACTTTGCAGCCCATTTTGATAGTATTATTCCCTAAGCACCAAAGCACCAATTTCTTAAAATATCATTATTTTAAAATAGAAAATAAAAAGCTGATCAGATACAATAATTTCTGTTATCAAGTTGTAACTATAAATATGCAGACCATTATGGGACTTTTAAACTTACTTTGTAAAATTTCTATGTTTAACCAAAATATGTAAAACTATGTATAAATAAACTATTTAATTAAATTAACTGAGATAGAGATAATTTTCTTAAGTCTTTGTTTTTCCTTTTTCACCATGATTTTTCCTCTATTTATATCTTCTCTAGGTCATTTAGGCTGAGTACTTATTTTTAATGTTCTGTATTTATTAGTTCCAAAATATTTCCCCCTATAAATGCCCCATTAACCTTCTAGAGAAGGGTACTTAAAAGAAAAATTATATGTAGGCCAAAATTTGCCTTCGTATCTTCGACCTCTAGTACATATATACAAAGATACAGTGGCACACCTGAGAGATTTCTCATCAAGAATTGTTTGGAAGCACGCTCATTCTCTCCCTCTGGATATCTTTCCTGCATCTAAGTTAAAGGCATGCTCTAACTTACACATTTCTCGTTTTATACACAGGGAATAAAAGTCATGTCTATAAGACATATGTGTTCACATATGTATGTTGGGTCTATTAGTTTTTCTTTCATTTGAAAACTCAGAGGGCATTGTGGTGTTATTAATTGGCTTAATTTCAATATTGCTGTCTTAAAGAGTAGGCAGCCCAAAACAGAGAGAGAAAAATAGGGAATGGCCAGTTGATGGAGTAGTCAGAAAATACATAGCATTTATTAATTAAATTTGCCATATAGTTCTGGTGCCTCAGAACAATTACAGTAGTGACATTAAAGATCAATGATAGCTGTGACAAATGGTATAATAATGAAAATACCTAAAATTTTCCAAAAATGTGATACAGAGACTCAAATCAGGCAAATGCTGTTGGGAAAAATGTTAAGCACTGGACTTGTTCAATGTGGGTTTGCCTCAAAAATAAAGCACAATGTCTGCGAAGCAAAAAAATGAAATGCAATAAGAGGTATGCCTATAGGTGGACAATTTTTATGTCCAATCACTGTTCAATTCTATAGTGAAAATCACAGAACAAGTATTTTGCATTCACTTCTATTTTGGAACAATCATGAGAAGTAGAATCACCATGTCAAAAGGAAGCAAATTTTTTATGGATAGTGATGGATGTTATCAAATTAACTTCCCTTTTCAATGTTATCTCCATCAATATTGTCAATTCAATATGAAAAAAAATCTTTTCTGAAAGGTTTCAGTTCAGTCGCTCAGTCATGTGCAACTCTTTGCGACTCTATGAATCACAGCACACCAGGCCTCCCTGTCCATCACCATCTCCCGGAGTTCACTCAGACTCACGTCCATCGAGTCGGTGATGCCATCCAACCATCTCATCCTCTGTCATCCCCTTCTCCTCCTGTCCCCAATCCCTCCCAGCATCAGAGTCTTTTCCAATGAGTCAACTCTTCTCATGAGGTGGCCAAAATACTGGAGTTTCAGCTTTAGCATCATTCCTTCCAAAGAACACCCAGGGCTAATCTCCTTCAGAATGGACTGTTTGGATCTCCTTGCAGTCCACAGGACTCTCAAGAGTCTTCTCCAACACCACAGTTCAAAAGCATCAATTCTTTGGCGCTCAGCCTTCTTCACAGTCCAACTCTCGCATCCATACATGACTACTGGAAAAACCAGAGCCTTGACTAGACGGACCTTTGTTGGCAAAGTAATGTCTCTGCTTTTCAATATGCTATCTAGGTTGGTCATAACTTTTCTTCTAAGGAATAAACATCTTTTAATTTCATGGCTGCCGTCACCATCTGCAGTGATTTTGGAGCCCAGAAAAATAAAGTCTGACACTGTTTCCACTGTTTCTCCATCTATTTCCCAGGAAGTGATGGGAGCGGATGCCATGATCTTTGTTTTCTGAATGTTGAGCTGTAAGCCAACTTTTTCACTCTCCTCTTTCACTTTCATCAAGAGGCTTTTGAGTTCCTCTTCACTTTCTGCCATAAGGGTGGTGGCATCTGCATATCTGAGGTTATTGATATTTCTCCCAGCAATCTTGATTCCAGCTTGTGCTTCCTCCAGGCCAGCGTTTCTCATGATGTACTCTGCGTATAAGTTAAATAAGCTAAGTGACAATATACAGCCTTGACATACTCCTTTTCCTATTTGGAACCAGTCTGTTGTTCCATGTCCAGTTCTAACTGTTGCTTCCTGACCTGCGTACAGATTTCTCAAGAGGCAGGTCAGGTGGTCTGGTATTCCCATCTCTTTCAGAATTTTCCACAGTTTATTGGGATCCACACAGTCAAAGACTTTGGCATAGTCAATAAAGCAGAAATAGATGTTTTTATGGAACTCTCTTGTTTTTTCCATGATCCAGCGAATTTGGCAATTTGGTTTCGTTTAAAACTTGACTTTTACTTATCTTTCTTTTTCAAAGTCACACTTACTATACTTGAGTTGTCACAATAAAAATAAAGTTGTAATTCTAGAGATTTTTCTGTTTGAAATGTTATTATAAGAATTCTATTTTCAATCCTTTCATAATTTACTTCTGGTTCATATGGATATAATTAGGATTTTATAATAAAATAATTATATTAAAATACTTCTATTTGCCAAAACTTTTAATTGGCATTTGTTCATAGCTATATTTATAATACATTTTTATAATTAAAGTGCTTGGAGGGCATACTACCATTTGGTAGCAAAACTCTTTTCAAACTCTAAATTTTATAGGATTTTCCTTTTCTTTTAAGTGCATGAATAGTTTGATTTCTTATCAAAGTATATTCTTCCATTGCTTTTGGCATGTAGCTTTCTCTAAAGTATCTTGAAGATTTTACTTAATTATAATCTCAGTAATGTCTTAAAGACATTCTTTATATTTTCTGTTCCTTGATGATTTGCTTGTTTTTATCCTACCTAGAGACTTAGTTTTGTTTAATATTTCCCGTAGTTTGTTTAAGATTTTCTGTTCAATTATTTTGCCTCTGTTTGACTATTTAAATAGCAGATATTTAAAGGCTTAACTTTTTTCTATTATGTCTTTGAATATTCTCATTGTTCAATATTTCCAATTATTTCATCAATAATATTAATAATTCACAAGTGATTGCCTATCCCTATTCAGAACTCTGATCTAATTTCTTAATTTATTCATTTTTCCCTTTCTATTCAGCATTCTAGTAGATCATCTCAAGGTTATGTTTCATATTCTTATTTTGTTGTTCTGCAATACAAGCTTTACCTTTCATTAACATTTTAACTCTGCAGGAAAGTTTAGAACTTCCTTTAATTTTCCTAATTTCATTCTCTGCTTTGCTTCCTTTCATATGATATTTTCCTCTCAATTTCTTTTTTCATCATGACTTTCTGTTGTTCAACAGTCTGTGGATTCTTTCCTTCTATTAAGGGTTACAAACATTTTTTGGAGGATTTTTTTAAAAATATTCATTCTTCAGAGTGATGGTACATGTCTGATATTTGCATTTTTTCAAAGCCCTCTTGGATATTTATCAGCTTATTTAATTTATGATTTGGCTTGCTACAACAGACTGAGGTTTGATTTAAATTCTGCTCTTTGAAATTTTTAAAATGGAAGTCTAGTTGGTTTACAGTATTAATGTCTACTGTACAAAATTCCTAGTTATACATAAATATGTACATTCTTCATATTGTCCACTATGGTTTATCACAGGATACTGAATATAGTTCCCTGTGCTATATAGTAGGATGCCCCTTGAACCTTTGATACATGAAAAGCCTTTATTTTCTAAAACAGAAGTTTAAGGGGAGAATGAATTTCTCAACTCATTTAAAATCCATTTTCTTGTGGGTACTTATCTTCTTTCCTATAAATGTTTCCAAAAAAAAAAATTTTTTTTTTGTCATTACATACAACTAAAAGGAAAGAATAAATTAAATAAAAATATCTGTTAAATATCAAATGAAAGTTATCTCTATCAGGCTATACATTTCTCAAAGGTAGGACTTTATTCTGATCTTTGTTGCGAGTCAAGTAGAATATCTGGTTTATAGCAACAATCAATAGATAAAGAGATGAGCAAATGTACACTTAGTTAAATCACTGAATTTGTGAATTCAAGATTTCTTGTAGTGATTAACTATTGATACTTATTTTCACATGTTTATAATAATTTATCATTGAGTATTTCAGTTAGTGTATATATGTACATATATATTCTCTACATAAATGACTAATTTAGAATGGACTTGTGAAAAACTTAAGAATTGATTAAATAAAAATACATTTTGATCAGCTTTGAAAATTCAGACTTCTAGATTTTTTATACATGGTTCTGAAATTATAAGAAATATTGAAGCTAAAATAACATGAATTTATAAGGTGGATTATACAAAGCATTGTGACTTGTGATTTATTTTTAGTTTGAAAGAAATGTATAATATTGAGTTGTTATAAATTTAATAATCCAAAATGCTGGTTTAAAAAAAATAAACTGCTCTTGTCTAGGTATGAATATGTAGGTCAATGACACACTTAAGGGGCTTATAATCTTTGTAAATTGCAGCTGTTGAATTTGCATAATTTGTAAATACAGCCACACCCTGTTTGATTCGCTTCCTGGCTCTAAAGAAGCTTAAAATGACCTCAAAATTGTGTCACTCTTGAAGTCTTTTTTCTCTTTAAGTTTTTTTTTTGGCGGTGGTGGGGGGGGCGGGGGGGATTAACGCATTGTCTTTCTGGTATGTACTGCAAGAACTTGGAAAGTGGCAAGTAAAAAATAAGACCAGTAAGCTGTGAGGAACTGTTGAAGGGGAAAAACTAAATGATAATTAGTATAGGAAACATTGACTGCTGCTTAACTAATAAATGCACCAAATCTCATGAACTTGTTGATCTTTAATTTTACTGTCATTGTCATTACTCTCTCTCAGTATTTTTCAAACGTTAAACTGCATCAGTTCCCAGGGAGATCTTGTGGAATGCAGATTCTGATTCAGTAGAACTGTGTGAGGCTGATTGTGCAGCTTGCAAATTCTCAGTCATCTGTTGCTGATCAAGGAAGCTCACTCAGGGAGTGTCTGGTTCTCCTGAAATGCATTGAATGGCCAAGGACTTTTAATTGGTTTTTGTTTTAAATTGATACTAAGAGCTTTAAAGCTCTTTTTAACGTATTTCCTTAGAGTTTTAAAAATACTTCTGCTAGTAATTATTACTGCTTTTCATTTGTCATTTAATTAGGGTGAAGTTTAACATAACTTGTATTTTAAATGTTTTTATTTGTAAAATTGAAACTAGACAATGTATAAATATTAAATATAATTCTAAAAGACAAAAATAATAGCTCTATTTTCTGCCCACATTGAGTAATGAATGTGTGCATATACTGTGTGTATTATGGATTTGTGTGTATGGATATAG